>NC_135739.1:15885000-16185000 GCF_041903045.1 Epinephelus lanceolatus
GATTTTTGCATCCGTAGTCAGAGGTACAAAGGACATGGGTAACTTGGTTCATATTGCTTGTGAAAATAATCAAATTAAGTCCATATATATCACGGTTCGATTCAGCTGAGGGGCCTGCAACCGATCTGTGACGATATCAGTAAATATCCTCATTGTCTTTTTCTTGGCTCCTTCCCTAGTCTGCTTGGTGCTAAGCTTGGGATGCAAGTGGTGACAAATGTGCCATGAGAATTTCAAAATAAAGGCATATAGAATAATGGCTCTTTGGTCATTGAATCGATATACTGGTCCAGATCAATGTATCATTACACCCCTAGTAAGTAACACCAGTTAGTGAACATCAATTCTTTGTACCATTTCCTGCCTATACCTGTGAACTCAAACACAATGACACCACTTAACGGTTCCTAATCACCACCAATTAGAGGCGTTAGTGTCACCTCAGAGTTTGGATCACTAGTATAAACTGAAGAACTGAACTTTAACTGCCACTGCTGTTTAGCTGTATCAGCAATACTAGTTGCAATTCCACAAGAGGACAGGAACTTCCTCATAACTGTGAGAGGGGTCCACAAAGTGTCTGCTGTGTAATTTCCATGACAGAGTGGAGCAATTTAGCTGCAGTCACATGACCATTTAAACACCACCCTGACTTTAAGCAGTGACCTCTGCACCCTCTCAACAGAAATGTTCAGGATTTACAGCTTTTAGCTACATCAGTTTGTTCTTGTGACAAACTAAAATAAAAGCTTTTGATTAGTTCTACAAAAAAACACAAAAAACACTGTTACTCCTTCCTGGTATGTCCCACCAAAACCACTCGTTCAATATTACCTTGACAACGAGGTGGCTGGTTTACTTTACAAAGGAGATATAAAACAGTGGAAAGGGAGGGGGGACATTTCCTATGAGAGCCATGTCAATGAATCATAGAGATGGAAAAAGGGAGCTCACACTCAGGAGTTAATGATGAACCAAAAAGAAAAAAAAAATTCAGAGGAGCAGACAGGATCCCATTAGCCAAACACACAGTGAAGTATCCGTTATAAAATCAGACATTTCAACCAGAGCAGCCTGATATCCTCAAACACCAAAAAAAAGAGAAACCTTCCCTCTAAAAAATACCCGAGCTGCTCAACATGTGGGCAGACTCCACACAAGTTAGTTCACCTTCTATGTAAGATTATGCAACTTACCTTGTTGAGACTAGAATAATTCTCCCCTTAAAACATCAAAAGCCAGTGTGGATTCTTCTTTCACAGGACGGCAAAGCCTCTCTGTAAACTATAAGGGCGGAAGAGCAGGCAGGCAGGCGGGCAGGCTGAGGCGGCAGCAGCAATACAGAGGAAACAGCAGAGCAGGGAGAGGAATAGAGACAGAAAGAGAGAGACACAGAGAGAGAGAGAGAGAGAGAGAGATGGGGTAAGGGAATGAGAAAGTAAACTGACAAAGTGTGACTGGTACAGCAGTCTTCCAAATCCCCACCCTCCCTGACTCACACAGTGGATGAATAACTAGCTCACAGAAGGTGAGGGAGGGAAAGAGGCTGAGCCAGAGAGAGCGAGCACTGTGTGTAAGCGAGCGCCAAGGCAGAGTACAACTGGGGTGAGAGAGAGATGGCCCCTATTTAAACCCACACTACAAAACTCCACGATATAAAATGCGACCTGCTACTTTTGTGACCGCCGCCCTGAATTTAAAAAGTTTGAGTCCCCACCTTTGACTCTGTTTGACTCTTTGTATCGCACCCTCCACCCACTGAAACACACACACACAAAGAAACACACACGACTCTGGAGTCACCCTGTAAGTTTTCGCTCAGGGGTGGGCTGATAATATTATTCACAGGCAGCAGGCGAGAAATCAGTGGAGACTCTGTTATCATGAAGGGGGCCATTGTTACGCCTCTCTAACCGGCCAACACCCATAAAGCAAAACTAGCTTCCATGTTTCTCTCTGTGTTGGGAGACAATCAATGTCATGGCTAAAATACCTGAAACAAGCCCATAGTCGTTGCATTTCTATCAGTTTTTATGTGCTTTTGTTGTTGAATATTTGGCACAGACCCACTTTATGTTTGCTTCACACTGCATACTCACAAATCTAAGCATAAACATCCAGCTTAGTGGAAACTGAGAAAGAGAAACAGAGAAAAATTTAAAACATTCGACCTAGGAAGTGACATAAACAGTCATACAAGGTTGAAGTTTGCTCAGGGTTGGAGAGTAACACTAATGACAGACCAAAACGACTGCTGCAGAGGGAAGACATGAGTCATACAATAATGCTTAAAATTCCTCTGAGCGCGTCATGTACGGAGGTTTTGTTCTCCTTGATAAGAATCACTTACTCTGATCTCACTACCACACCCAGCTTTTCTAAAGACGAACAAAATGTAACAGTAGTTTTCAAAATTTTCTGCTTATGGATAACTTTAGTCCTCTGGTAGCAGGTAGATGGAAACATGTACAGGGAAACCCTTATTTAGCATTCATGACTTCCTCAGCTTTGCAACATACCTAGCTATCAGTGTGGTCCACACACAGTAGCTTGAACATTTAAAGTTTCTAAGTGACACATTTGTAATCAATCTACAAGGCAGCATTTGCACTTGCAGACTAATAGAGTTAAAACAACACTGCAAAGCCATCTCATGCTCAAAATTTAGCTTGGGAAGGCTTGTAAGTAAAACACAAACAGCAATACGAACTCTAAAAGTCAGTAATTGCCATTAAAAGCCTATTGTCTGGTGCCCTTTTTGTTTGCAAATTCTAGTTGAACTTGCCTGTTCAAATCACAGATATCTGACAGCGCAGCACAGGTGATCTTGTCTCTGTGAAAGCCCTCTTCAGTTCACTGTATCTGATTCACTGGGCTGGTTTTACCTGTCACTCTGTCACTGGGGGGTGATGGGCAGTGCATCTTAGCCCCTCCTCCAAATACCGAAACACGCCTGACAACAAAATAGATCATCGTTCCTTGCCATAGTTGCTGACAGAGCCATTTAAAACATGATAGTAATCTTGTCCTGCCAGCTCAACACCTGCTGGGATGCTGCGTAAAACACAAATAAAAAGAATGCAAGGCTTTGTAAATCCTTTTATGACCTATATTCAATTAAATACAGTACAAAGAGATGTAATGTTCACACTGATAACTATTGTTATTTGTGACTGTAAACTGGAATTTGATGCCTGCAGCAGCACATTACTAAAAGGTTGGGACAGGGACATGTTCACCGCTGAGTTACAGTACAGGCCAAAAGTTTGGACACACCTTCTCATTCAATGCGTTTTCTTTATTTTCATGACTATTTACATTGTAGATTCTCACTGAAGGCATCAAAACTATGAATGAACACATGTGGAGTTATGTACTTAAAAAAAAAAGGTGAAATAACTGAAAACATGTTTTATATTCTAGTTTCTTCAAAATAGCCACCCTTTGCTCTGATTACTGCTTTGCACACTCTTGGCATTCTCTTGATGAGCTTCAAGAGGTAGTCACCTGAAATGGTTTTCCAACAGTCTTGAAGGAGTTCCCAGAGGTGTTTAGCACTTGTTGGCCCCTTTGCCTTCACTCTGCGGTCCAGCTCACCCCAAACCATCTGGATTGGGTTCAGGTCCGGTGACTGTGGAGGCCAGGTCATCTGCCGCAGCACTCCATCACTCTCCTTCTTGGTCAAATAGCCCTTACACAGCCTGGAGGTGTGTTTGGGGTCATTGTCCTGTTGAAAAATAAATGATCGTCCAATTAAACGCAAACCGGATGGGATGGCATGTCGCTGCAGGATGCTGTGGTAGCCATGCTGGTTCAGTGTGCCTTCAATTTTGAATAAATCCCCAACAGTGTCACCAGCAAAACACCCCCACACCATCACACCTCCTCCTCCATGCTTCACAGTGGGAACCAGGCATGTGGAATCCATCCGTTCACCTTTTCTGCGTCTCACAAAGACACGGCGGTTGGAACCATAGATCTCAAATTAGGACTCATCAGACCAAAGCACGGATTTCCACTGGTCTAATGTCCATTCCTTGTGTTTCTTGGCCCAAACAAATCTCTTCTGCTTGTTGCCTCTCCTTAGCAGTGGTTTCCTAGCAGCTATTTGACCATGAAGGCCTGATTGGCGCAGTCTCCTCTTAACAGTTGTTCTAGAGATGGGTCTGCTGCTAGAACTCTGTGTGGCATTCATCTGGTCTCTGATCTGAGCTGCTGTTAACTTGCGATTTCTGAGGCTGGTGACTCGGATGAACTTATCCTCAGAAGCAGAGGTGACTCTTGGTCTTCCTTTCCTGGGTCGGTCCTCATGTGTGCCAGTTTCGTTGTAGCGCTTGATGGTTTTTGCGACTCCACTTGGGGACACATTTAAAGTTTTTGCAATTTTCCGGACTGACCTTCATTTCTTAAAGTAATGATGGCCACTCATTGTGTCCAAACTTTTGGCCTGTACAGGCCAAAAGTTTGGACACACCTTCTCATTCAATGCGCTTTCTTTATTTTCATGACTATTTACATTGTAGATTCTCACTGAAGGCATCAAAACTATGAATGAACACGTGGAGTTATGTACTTAACAAAAAAAGGTGAAATAACTGAAAACATGTTTTATATTCTAGTTTCTTCAAAATAGCCACCCTTTGCTCTGATTACTGCTTTGCACACTCTTGGCATTCTCTCGATGAGCTTCAAGAGGTAGTCACCTGAAATGGTTTCCACTTCACAGGTGTGCCTTATCAGGGTTAATTAGTGGAATTTCTTGCTTTATCAATGGGGTTGGGACCATCAGTTGTGTTGTGCAGAAGTCAGGTTAATACACAGTCGACAGCCCTATTGGACAACTGTTAAAATTCATATTATGGCAAGAACCAATCAGCTAACTAAAGAAAAACGAGTGGCCATCATTACTTTAAGAAATGAAGGTCAGTCAGTCCGGAAAATTGCAAAAACTTTACATGTGTCCCCAAGTGGAGTCGCAAAAACCATCAAGCGCTACAATGAAACTGGCACACATGAGGACCGACCCAGGAAAGGAAGACCAAGAGTCACCTCTGCTTCTGAGGATAAGTTCATCCGAGTCACCAGCCTCAGAAATCGCAAGTTAACAGCAGCTCAGATCAGAGACCAGATGAATGCCACACAGAGTTCTAGCAGCAGACCCATTTCTAGAACAACTGTTAAGAGGAGACTGCGCCAATCAGGCCTTCATGGTCAAATAGCTGCTAGGAAACCACTGCTAAGGAGAGGCAACAAGCAGAAGAGATTTGTTTGGGCCAAGAAACACAAGGAATGGACATTAGACCAGTGGAAATCTGTGCTTTGGTCTGATGAGTCCTAATTTGAGATCTTTGGTTCCAACTGCCGTGTCTTTGTGAGACGCAGAAAAGGTGAACGGATGGATTCCACATGCCTGGTTCCCACTGTGAAGCATGGAGGAGGAGGTGTGATGGTGTGGGGGTGTTTTGCTGGTGACACTGTTGGGGATTTATTCAAAATTGAAGGCACACTGAACCAGCATGGCTACCACAGCATCCTGCAGCGACATGCCATCCCATCCGGTTTGCGTTTAGTTGGACCATCATTTATTTTTCAACAGGACAATGACCCCAAACACACCTCCAGGCTGTGTAAGGGCTATTTGACCAAGAAGGAGAGTGATGGAGTGCTGCGGCAGATGACCTGGCCTCCACAGTCACCGGACCTGAACCCAATCGAGATGGTTTGGGGTGAGCTGGACCGCAGAGTGAAGGCAAAGGGGCCAACAAGTGCTAAACACCTCTGGAAACTCCTTCAAGACTGTTGGAAAACCATTTCAGGTGGCTACCTCTTGAAGCTCATCGGGAGAATGCCAAGAGTGTGCAAAGCAGTAATCAGAGCAAAGGGTGGCTATTTTGAAGAAACTAGAATATAAAACATGTTTTCAGTTATTTCACCTTTTTTTGTTAAGTACATAACTCCACATGTGTTCATTCATAGTTTTGATGCCTTCAGTGAGAATCTACAATGTAAATAGTCATGAAAATAAAGAAAACGCATTGAATGAGAAGGTGTGTCCAAACTTTTGGCCTGTACTGTATATTCAGTGCATTACGGTGACGGTCAGCGCGTCCCCAGTTTGGAATAGCAGGCAGGAGTCCCTCCAGGGAAGCTCAGCATTATATTGCTGTGGACGGGGGTTGATATTAAAATGTACTTTAGCCACCTTAAAGGAGGCCCACATAAAAAAAGGATTTATTCACTGCTTGACCTTACCGGCAGCCAGCCTTTTTCTTTGGCACTACATTTTCTCAACTGTAAAACGTCAGTATTACTGCGCTGCCCTTACTGTGCACTGAATCACTCCGCAGATCAGCTGTTTGGGTCAGAAAGTTCTGTTGTGAAATCAGACATAAAAGAAACTTTACTTTTGTACGTATCAGTATTTCAAACATAGTGCGCGCTTGTGTCTTGCTGGGCTAATCAAACAAAGAAAAACTTACTTTGAAGACAACTCGTTATTAGGTCTGTAATGACATGACAAGACAGAAGACCTTTTGGATGATTTTTTTTCTGGTGGTGCACTGGTGGAAGTGGAGTGATGTGGACCAGTGTGGATGAGAGAAAACAGTTTATGTCGGGTGGTAATGCATTACGTGACATTGCAAATACAGTAATATTACACAAAATCCTGCTGGTAATGTGTTACCTTACTTTATTACTACTAAAACGTAATACATTACTGTAACACCTTACTTCTGTAAACACGTTACCCCCAACGCTGATGCAGACTGTATCTGTTCTGGCATCCTCTGATTCAGAAAGATCCTGAACCAAGTCCCCCTCACGGCATCAGTAGCTCTCTGGGTCTGTCAGCATCATTTACAGTTCACACATCTGCACCATCAGGTACCTTGTTCTCTTTCTTGGCCTCCAGTTTCCACAGAAGTTGCTCTGCTCTCTCTCTTGGCCTGTTCCATCTCCCTCTGCAGAGGTTCCTCTTCTATAAACTATAGTTTAGAACAGTATCATCTTGTCTCCACAGAGAACAGCATTTCATTGTTGCTGTCATAATCACTCATTTTGACATGTTTTTGTCATCTATTCCATAAACCACTTACAGTCAGTCAGAGTAATACAGTGTGCGGTAGTGGAGGTGCAGTCATATGGAAGTTTTATGGTTGAGAAAATGCAGTGTCAAAGAAAAGGGTTGTCTGACGGCGAGCCAAAGCAGTGAAAAAATCCTCAATACAGCGTCCACTTAGACTGATATTGATATTTTTTTTAGGCCTCTTTTAAAAGGTGGCTAAAACACATTTTGATATCAACCCCTGTCAATGGCAATGGTTCTCTGGTGGGACCCCTGCCTGCTATTCCAAAGTGGGGGTGCGCCAACCACCATCTACTGAAGGCAATACACTGACTACATATAAGTACTGCATACGATCCCGAACCAACCCTTTAATGCCTCGGTAAAATTCCAGAGATGAGACATGAATTGTAGATACACCCTGTTTCCAGGACACAGTGCCAAACAAAATACACCTGCTTATTTCAGACTAGAAAACAATTCATTACATAAAGTATTGCGTGACCTCACATCTATAACTTCACCTTGAAATGCATAAGAGTTACATCATTTAAACTCTCCTGGGTATGGATTGTAAGTGTGTTAGATATGCAGTCAAAACCTAGTTCTAAATTATTGATAATCTTGGTATATTAAAGCATCTGTTGACTTGGAAAATGTAAAAGCAGGAACTTGTGTGCATCAGATGCATTATAGCACTGAGCACAAGTCTCCCAGAATTTTCCACCAGCATATCACACACTGGTGTGAGGAGTTTGCTGCCAAGGTACAAATCTCAGGTCAAGCTGTGCAATGTGAAAAACATCTTCTGTAAAGAAATGATGCTTCAGAGATTAATGCAGAAATACTTGTGAAAAGCTAAGACTGATAGTGTCAGGTAATAAGTAGTTCGGCTTAGCAGAAGATGTCCTTTTTGTCAGGTCTCTTCCTGTCCTCACAACAAGTCAGCAGAAAGTCATGAATGGCAGCTGCAAAATGGAGTGAATGCCAAGTTGACAAAGATACCAGCTAAGTGAATACTAGTGTCACTTAGCAAAAACAATAACACGCATTCCTATCAAGGCAGAGGGATGACAAACCCACCCAAGGGAAAACAAAGACATTACTCAGAGCACTTCCTGGGTGACAGCACTGCCACCTGGGGCCCACTTTCGCTGAGTCCAAATATGTCTGTCTTAACTATGTCTAAAGGTAACAACTGAGAAAAAGAAGAGCTGTATCCAAAAAAGGCTGGTCTCATTCCACACGAGTTACAACTCAATCTCATCCAAACTGGTTTTGCTCCATTGTCACCCAAAAACGCTTCAAAGGAAAAATAAAACTACCAGATCATAAATCATTCAAAACTTGCACAGCTCACGGGTTGGTCTGGCCGATGACATATTTGCCCAAAAAAGGAAAAAAGGCAAATGTAAAACAGCCAAAAAGCCTTGTTGAGATGGATCAGACACTTGACAGTAAAACATTTAACATTAATTCAGGGCTTATTACATGCATTTAACTGTTCTCAAGTTTACACCACACTGAATTTGAATGCAAAATCATCCCTCTCTTTAACTCTGTATCTCTGCAACCTTGTCTTCTGCTGCATCTGAATTTAAGAATGCATGGGCCAGAGACATTGTTAGTTATATAAAAAAAATCAAAACTAACTGCATACCCCCCTCTAGATTTGAATGTGCCCATCAGTTTCCAGCCATGCATGCTAAATTTGTGGTATAATAAAAAAAAAAAATACCGCAGACTTGGTGATATGCAAATTCAACATCCATGTTAAAAACAAAACACACTGAAGACAAACTAACTTTCAGAAAAAACTGACCAAAGACCTAAGTCGTAGTAACTGTAGTAACCGTAGTAACCCCCCATGCACAGGAATGTTGCTGAACTTGTCTGGACGCGACATGTTTACACCGTCTCCTTTTCATTGTGTTAACCTGAGGGTGTGTGTGGGGGTGTGAGTGTAGGTGGTGGTGGGGGTGCAGTTTCACCCCTACCTGCAGCTATTCAGACAAGGCCAACACTGGTCTCATTCTCTTCACGCCCCTCCCTTCTTCTCTGTCCCCTCTGCCGGTCTCAACGACTCCGATTTCTGGAACTTTCCACACACAACAATAGAGCTTCGCATCCTTGTGAATGAACTCGAGCTGATGGAGCTTGTGGAGAAACGACTGCAGCTGAGCAGGTGCAGGAAGAACAATGGAAAGTTAATTTGCATGGTGGCATCTTGCAGGCTGTGTCCACTTACTGGGGTGTTAACAGGGGGACCTGCAGAATTATGACTCCCTTAAATAGTGTTGCAACTAGATAGGTTTAATGTTGCAAATAATTATGTTTAGGAACTCATTCATTCATTCATTCATTTGTGTAACTCTTATCCTGTTAGGGGTCGTGGGGGAGCTGGAGCCTATCCCATCTCACATTGGCAAGAGGTGGGGTACACCTTGGACAGGTCGCCACACTATCGCAGGGCTATATGTTTAGGAACTGCTGAAGCTTGATCAGTCATTTTCAGCCACACATAAAAAAGTGACATTAATTGCACAGTTTTATAGTGTAGTTTTGAGTCATCATAACTATTTTATTTATCATTTCCCATCAGTTATGATAACACTGCACTCCAAGTAATTGCAGAGAACGTGGAGACATCACCACAATAAAGCCAAACAGGGCAAAGACAGCACTTTAGAGGTAAAATCAAACGTAAATTCATCCACACACCTAAAATAATCCCTCACTGCAAAGGAAAACTGTGTGCACACAACCATGGAAAGTACTGTAGGACAAAGTTGAACCACAAAGGTATTCTGTAAACAGTGACTGGTGTTTACACACACTTCAAAAACCTGTATGCTCATCTTGACTACTCATGCTCATTGACCCTTCTGACTTTTGTACTTAGAAGATGTCGCTGCATTCTCAATTCTCAGCAATGTGACCTTGGATGGTACAGTGTTTAAAGAACTGACTGAAATAAAGGCCAAACCTAGGGGGAAAAAAGTAAGGAACAGACGGTACATTGGGACTGCCTGCATCCAGGCCTTTGAATCCACCTGCTCCACTGAGCTGACAGTTTTGTCTTATATAAGGTAAAGCTTGGGAGGCAATGCTCAAGAGTATGCAAAAATCTACAAGGTGTGACTGGAGCTCACAGAGAAAAAATGTTGTCGGTGGGAAGGTGGGACGGTCCCGTTCAAAAACATGCCATCACTTGAAATGCTCGAATAACTTTAACAACTGAAACAACTCCTGATGAGTTCCCGGTTTTCTATCTGTGCTACAAAAACCAGTCCAACTGTAATGTGATATCCTTTCAAGTCAAGTAATTATATAACCCAGTATCTCAAATCACAATTTGCCTTAAGGGGCTTTTTTAACTCTGCAGCATACAGAACTCTCTGTACTTATGGAAATCCCAATATACACCATACAAATGACTAAAATGATACATAGAATGTGAACATACAGTACAGGCCAAAAGTTTGGACACACCTTCTCATTCAATGCGTTTTCTTTATTTTCATGACTATTTACATTGTAGATTCTCACTGAAGGCATCAAAACTATGAATGAACACATGTGGAGTTATGTACTTAACAAAAAAAGGTGAAATAACTGAAAACATGTTTTATATTCTAGTTTCTTCAAAATAGCCACCCTTTGCTCTGATTACTGCTTTGCACACTCTTGGCATTCTCCCGATGAGCTTCAAGAGGTAGTCACCTGAAATGGTTTTCCAACAGTCTTGAAGGAGTTCCCAGAGGTGTTTAGCACTTGTTGGCCCCTTTGCCTTCACTCTGCGGTCCAGCTCACCCCAAACCATCTCGATTGGGTTCAGGTCCGGTGACTGTGGAGGCCAGGTCATCTGCCGCAGCACTCCATCACTCTCCTTCTTGGTCAAATAGCCCTTACACAGCCTGGAGGTGTGTTTGGGGTCCTGTTGAAAAATAAATGATGGTCCAACTAAACGCAAACCGGATGGGATGGCATGTCGCTGCAGGATGCTGTGGTAGCCATGCTGGTTCAGTGTGCCTTCAATTTTGAATAAATCCCCAACAGTGTCACCAGCAAAACACCCCCACACCATCACACCTCCTCCTCCATGCTTCACAGTGGGAACCAGGCATGTGGAATCCATCCGTTCACCTTTTCTGCGTCTCACAAAGACACGGCGGTTGGAACCAAAGATCTCAAATTTGGACTCATCAGACCAAAGCACAGATTTCCACTGGTCTAATGTTCATTCCTTGTGTTTCTTGGCCCAAACAAATCTCTTCTGCTTGTTGCCTCTCCTTAGCAGTGGTTTCCTAGCAGCTATTTGACCATGAAGGCCTGATTGGCGCAGTCTCCTCTTAACAGTTGTTCTAGAGATGGGTCTGCTGCTAGAACTCTGTGTGGCATTCATCTGGTCTCTGATCTGAGCTGCTGTTAACTTGCGATTTCTGAGGCTGGTGACTCGGATGAACTTATCCTCAGAAGCAGAGGTGACTCTTGGTCTTCCTTTCCTGGGTCGGTCCTCATGTGTGCCAGTTTCGTTGTAGCGCTTGATGGTTTTTGCGACTCCACTTGGGGACACATTTAAAGTTTTTGCAATTTTCTGGACTGACTGACCTTCATTTCTTAAAGTAATGATGGCCACACGTTTTTCTTTAGTTAGCTGATTGGTTCTTGCCATAATATGAATTTTAACAGTTGTCCAATAGGGCTGTCGGCTGTGTATTAACCTGACTTCTGCACAACACAACTGATGGTCCCAACCCCATTGATAAAGCAAGAAATTCCACTAATTAACCCTGATAAGGCACACCTGTGAAGTGGAAACCATTTCAGGTGACTACCTCTTGAAGCTCATCGAGAGAATGCCAAGAGTGTGCAAAGCAGTAATCAGAGCAAAGGGTGGCTATTTTGAAGAAACTAGAATATAAAACATGTTTTCAGTTATTTCACCTTTTTTTGTTAAGTACATAACTCCACATGTGTTCATTCATAGTTTTGATGCCTTCAGTGAGAATCTACAATGTAAATAGTCATGAAAATAAAGAAAACGCATTGAATGAGAAGGTGTGTCCAAACTTTTGGCCTGTACTGTACATGATAAAGATGGATCGAGAAGGATGTAAAGCAGCTTCCAGGTGTCACAAAACATCTGGAGCCTGAGCCACACAACCTCCTCTCCACTATGTAATCTGGAAAGAGGACTGGCTACACAAACAACAAGCAAGACTGAAGCAAACACACTTCACACAGATAACTGTGTTAAGTACAATCATCATTCATCTACTAGCATCTATTAAGTACTGAAAGGGATTCCCTAATGTGTGTTAAAAAGCCCCAGCATTCCCCCTCATTGAAAGTTTTTCCTTGTCCACTTCAGGGTGTGTCCTCGCAGCTGCCTCTTGGAAGAGCGTGCTCAAACTCATCAACAAAACAACTCCAGACTTGATATATGGGGCAAGTGTTAAACACGCCCCACAGACAGGTTGCCATTATGCAAGACTCAACCACGACTGGAATGACACTCGCCATGTCTGTCAGGAATACCTCAGATGCTAATATGACAAGAACTTCCACATGATCGTTTCAAACATGCACACATGGTGATGACTGCAAAACTGAAGATGGAGTTGTCTGATACGAAATTTATGACATACAGAGAGAAAACAATAGGCAGGTGCGCCAATGTCTCCTAAAGATTCATATCATTTCACACTTTCTAACAACTGTATTTTTTACAATCTGACCTTTGGTCTAATTCTTGGCAGATATTAAAAACCAACGCATGACCTTACAAGGAAATTAATAATTACAGGACAAACAAAGCAGCCACTGATTAGACTAAAAACACACCTTTCTCGGCATGCTGGTCAAAACACAGCCAGTCATCTCCGAGGTCATCATGACATATTTAAAGGACTGTAACAGCCACTGAAGCGCAGCTTTAATAAACTTACACTCAGTTGAGTCAATTCAATCCACTGAAACTACAATGCTATGAGTGGGGGTGGAAGGGTGGGTCTGAAAGTTGCACTAGACAAGATTTGTACTGTATGACAAAAACACCATCACAAACTTAGCACCACAAAGTGCATCTGTAACAGGTAACAGTATCCTTAACTTAACCCATAACTGGTATTCATGACATTTACCCTAATGAAATGCTAAATTTCACATAAGATAGCTTCCTCAAAAGGAGAAATGAAACATCAAAGCATGAATTACAAAACAGTCTCTTAAAATACCAACAAGGGAGTGTACTTATAGCGTCATTTAAAGTAGCTAATGTGGGGGTAAGTATTTATGCGGTTACTGAGATAGGAGAGATGCTCTACGAACTTCAGTTTGGTCTCACTGACTGAGTTATTTATTTACATGTTAATACAGCGTAAATTTTGCAGTTTGCCAGAGGGAGTCATTATGAAACAACTGTCACCATCTTGAACGTTTTCAAATACCCCGGGGTCACAAACTGTCGCTTGCTTCGTGCTTCAGTTGACAAGGATCCCTTTACCACCAGGCTTGTTGGGTATATGTGGCGAGGGAAACATGCATGACCAACATTTTTCCACTCCTTGGCAAAGCACTTTACTACAACTGCTCACTCAGTGACCAACAGGAGGGGGACTGTGGTCTGTGTGATGTTTGACTGCTGCATAAACACACCCAGCTCTGCCTGCACAGGTTTTCTTGACAAAAACCTGGTTAAACATTTGTTCTTTTAAAAAGTGAGCGTCACTTCCACTGGCTGAAACTTGGCATCAAATGAGTCCTTCAGAGAGGGTGTTGACATTAGAGGCTGATGGAGTGATAATGAAATGCAACGCTGCAGCAGTAACAGTCACAATGCTGCTGTAGTGTTTACATTACTATTAGACATACACCTGGGCTGGTTGACCTTGAGGTCCTTTGTCTCCATCCCACAGCCGTTGGCTATGGCTTATGTTTACATACTACACAGAGTCAGTGATCCATTATCTACCTCACTTGGCCATCATCTGAGAAGAAAAGCATCAATGAGGGTTGGCCAGTATGTTCGAGAAACATTAATTCAATGTACAGACGAGCGCAGGGTCTGCTGCAGCATATTCAGCATTTTCATTTTCTGTGTAACCATAAAGAATAAGTAACTAGGTCTGCAAGATATGCAAGGCACAATATATTGCAGTTATTTTTTTAAATATTGCCATTGCGATTCAGGTCACAATTTTAGTTGGACTGTTAATGTTTGCATTTTTTTTACTGCGATTAAAAAAGTTGCAATCTTGCAAAAAAAAAAAAAAAAAAAAATATCTGTCAGCTTTGCAGGACTTGCCTCAGTTGCATCACTTGCAAAACGCAGCACTGTTTCCTCTGGAACATTCAGGTGTTACATGACACCTCTGTAGTAAAAACAAACTGAGCCTTGCAGTATTGTTTGTATGAAGGTGAAGTGTGGCTGTTTGTGGTTCTGTCTACCTCCTAGGATAATGGAACTGAAAGAGAGTTTGACATGACTGCTGCATGCAGTAATCCAGGCGGGTCTCAAAGTTAAGTAATTATTGAGAATGTTATCTTTAGCCTATGACAGGGACACTCAACTTTCTTTACCTGGGGGCCACTTTTGCAAAAGACAGGAGCCCAGGGGCCAGTTAATTAATAAATATTATTTAGTATATATGAAAAACATGAATTGCCTAGTTTCAGCGTTTGCAGCTGTGCACAGGTCAGGAGTACGCAGGGGCATTTATAGGATTTGGGACATTAGGGGCTTAGCTCCAACCTCTATTGGGGGCGTCCGGGAGATTCTCTCCTAGTGCTTTCTTTTTTGATAAACAAGCTCCATTTTGATGCTTTTCTATGCACTCTGACACCTTATTTCTTGGGCTACTGGTTTTCAATATGCTCTTGTCAAACCAAATTCTGATTGGTCGGACAGGTGCTGGTGTAACTTTAATAAGACTGTGTGTCCACTAAAGCATTTCTTTTCCCAGCTGGTTGTTTGGCACTTGCATTTGTCCTCTATGACGGCTGGTCTATGTGGTATTTGTTTCTTCTCCACTGTAATTGGACAGCTGGTGACAGTGTAGAGCTTTGAACATCTTTCAATCTAATTTTTACTCGGAAAGCTAATAAATAATTACAGGAGACATTTACTGTGAGACTTTAACATTATGGATTCATTTTACGAAGTCTCCACAAAGACCCTACGGTTTAAGGCTGGCTGAAAAAGTTTCTAAAAGAAGAAGGATCACACCGGAGCCCTTGTTGCAGCAGCAGGGTGGCTAACGTTAGCAGCTGAGCTACAAATAGTAAGTCTAGGGGCACCCACTGGCTTAGCGGATAGAGCAAATGCCCCATGTACAAAGGCTGTGCCCATGCCACAGTGGCTGCGGGTTCAATTCCAACCCAATTTATTTTCATTTTAAATTAGAAAGTGGTGGAAAGTGGCCCAGCCAACATCTTATGCGAGGCCCATGTGGGTACTACATGTTCTTCTGACAAGTGGGCCCCATATGATATTGTCCATGGGCTCCATATTGACGCCATGCCAATCGCCCACATGGATGGGTTTACCTAAGTGGGCTCCACAGGGGTTATGCTGGGGCTACCTGGGTAGCAACTATGTATGGGCCCGAAATGGGCACCTTATCTGGGGCTCACTTGAGTAAACCCACCCTAGTGCCCAACTGACATGGGGTCAAAATGGAACCCGTGAACAATCCCATATGGGGCCTATTTTCAGCTCATTTACTACCAACATGGGCCCTACATGCAAATGTTAGGTGGATGGCACCCTGGCACTGGCCAGATTTGGCCCAAGGGCGATCAGTTTGTAAGAGTATCAGGGCTATATGATGTGATTAATATTTACTCATCTATACAGAGTCACATGGTAAAAAGTTCAACTCCTCCTTCTACTCAAGTGAGTCAAATGCCAACCAAATACATATTCTCAGTTACCAAAAAATGACAAATGACATCCAGCAGTCTTACAAATCTGTGCTCGAGAGTGAACTAAACCGGACCCATTTTTTTCAAATGTGTGCCTCTCTGATAACACCTTAGGCACAGTAGAGCTACCAAGAGCTCCTAACAAGGTGGACACATGAATGCACCTGAGTCCACTCTGTCTCTAAACCGTTAGACACAGTTACAACATGTGGCCAGCAGGTAAGTCTCACTTTGATAGACTCTAATGAAACTAAAGGTAAAATGCTGATCTACCTGTTGCACATAAACACACACAACAAAGTGTCCTCTTTATCACTCCCATTAGGATATAAAAGCCTTCAAAGTGCAGGACACCCACTGAGCCGAGCGGAGGAGACCCGGCTGTCAATGAGCTCTTTGTCCGCAGCACAGGTGCAAATGATGAGATACAGGACGACAGCATCAATGGCTAAAATAACTACACTGATTGGTATGCAAATTTCATTGTAAACCACATGTTTTCAAGGGATACACATTCGTGCGCACCGGATACGAGGTCAGAGGTGACACGCGCCCAACTTTCATTTGCAGAAACACTAACCCCAGCATTTTTAATGAGCAGAAAACGTGTATTTTAGTCTAAAATACTCCACTTGGAAATAAAAACAACAAATGAAGCCCCTGAATGAATAAAACTTGGGCATGACGTTACGGAAACTGGCACAGCGCGCCCCCAGCACCCCTCCCAAGAAATAAACGCACCTGAAATGAACTAAAAACCTCTTTAAGTCCACAGACCGCGAACTGTGACACTGTATAAAACCAGTTAAAGAAACTACTCACCTTGTTTAAACCTGCGGAAACTGTCAAAAGCAGGCTGAAAGCGTCGCCCGGCTCGTGTGTGAAGACAGTCTGCTTCCTCTTCCTCTCTGCTAAAATCTTCCTCTTGACTCAACCCGTTGATGGAGCTGGAAAAAAGGTGGAGTCACCTCAGGGCTCCACTGCTGCGAGCCGGTCGCCTAATAAGGACGTAACCAACTGACTGTATCAAATGTCAGTCAGCACCGATACAAAATCAATCAGCTGTAGCGCGTTTCTAACAAACTCAACTGGCAGATGATGCTTGCTCAGACCAATGCAATGTAATTCTGCTGCTGATGGGAGTGGGCCAGTCTAATCTCTGGTGCACAGTAGATGATACACTCCAATTCGGAGGCAGGAGTATAGAGTTAGCATCACAATGGGCCCCTGGGCACAGATAAGCAAAGGGCCCCCTCCACCTCTCCTTCATAAGAGGAAGACACCAGACTTTGTGGTGGTTTTGCATCTCTTTGTGCTCCCTTTGTGTCTCCTTGTGGTTATTTTGTCTTTTTCAGGGTGTCTTAAAAAGTCTTGAATTGTCTTAAATCAAGATTCGATAGGCTAGGTCTTAAATATTTTCTGTCACATTACCGTGAAAGTTTCTCCAGCCTTACAGACCCAATGACTTTTTACAATCATTGGACAGAGTGTCAAATTGCAATGATAAATAGAATTTATGACCCAATTGTTGTCATTTTTCCTTACTGTTAATTTTGGAAAACGCACTTGGTACACACACACACACACACACACACACACACACACACACACACACACACACATATAATGTGTATTTCCATTGCAGGTTTGGTCTTAAATTTCATACTAGGTTGTATTAACAAGGTATTAAAAAGTCTTTAACTTGGTTATATCTATAGACACCCTGTTTTTGCAGTCCTTTGGGTCTCCATGACGTCATTTCGTGACTCTTAGAGGTAATTTTGTCATTCCTTATTCTTTTAGTCTCGCTCTTTGGTTCCTTTGCTTCTCCTGTGGTCTTTTCACATCTCTTTGTAGTCATCCATGTTTGGTACAGGTTGCTATATCAATTTAAATAAAGTCACTCCAATGTCACAACTGTACTGGTGTGCAGGGACGGTTGTGATATTTCTACAATATACACAATTATTCAATCAGATACTCAGATACTCACCATGTTATTGTGACTATTTTTTAATCTAATAACCATTGCCTTTCTATGCCAGGCTGCATGATATGGGTTGTAAAGTGTCTCACGCTGAAAATAACATCAACATTTTGCCACATTTAGCTTCAAACAATGTTTAAAAAAGTACTGTGAATTTTTTAACATCACCTTTTACCACATTTACAGCAATATTTGTTAACTTAGAAATATATTAAATAGTTAAATCTAAATATTAAATGTGGCACCTAAATGTTAAATGTTAAATCTAAATCTAAATGTTAAATCTAAATGCTAAATCTAAATCTAAATATTAAATATAAATATAAATATAAATATTAAATCTAAATCTAAATCTAAATCTAAATGTTAAATCTAAATGCTAAATATAAATATAAATATAAATGTTAAATCTAAATGCTAAATATAAATATAAACGTTAAATCTAAATATTAAATCTAAATCTAAATGTTAAATCTAAATGCTAAATCTAAATCTAAATGTTAAATGTTAAATTTAAATGTTCTGGGTGAAACTAAATATTTAGCTAATATGCAAATTCACACTGCCGGTCACCGGAAGTACCAAAATAAAAGCTCGAGATGGTCAGACTGTATTTATAGAATCAAATAACGAATTAAAACCAACTTATCGGGGGAAGTGAACACTTGAACATACATTAGCGTGATAATAACTACCTAAAATAACAAAACATGTTTGGAGAAATTTTATTTGACGTTAAGTTAGTGTCCCTTCGGAGGGACTAACAACCTAAGCTAAGCTAACAACCGTTAGCTCTTAGCACCGTTAGCAGTGTCTGTAATGACTCATTAACTCTTAAACGGTCTGTGAAAAAAATATTTTTTTCCAGCAGATGTCTTAGTTACAACATGACTGAGCTAGCAAAGCAATTTTTTTCATGGACCGTTTAAGAGTTAATGAGTCATTACAGACACTGCTAACGGTGCTAAGAGCTAACGGTTGTTAGCTTAGCTTAGGTTGTTAGTCCCTCCGAAGGGACACTAACTTAACGTCAAATAAAATTTCTCCAAACATGTTTCTTGTTATTTTAGGTAGTTATTATCACGCTAATGTATGTTCAAGTGTCCATTTCCCCCAATAAGTTGGTTTTAATTCGTTATTTGATTCTGTAAACACAGTCTGACCATCTCGAGCTTTTATTTTGGTACTTCCGGTGACCGGCAGTGTGAATTTGCATATTAGCTAAATATTTAGTTTCACCCAGAACATTTAGATTTAACATTTAGATTTAGATTTAGCATTTAGATTTAACATTTATATTTATATTTAATATTTAGATTTAACATTTATATTTATATTTAGCATTTAGATTTAACATTTAGATTTAGATTTAGATTTAACATTTAACATTTAGGTGCCACATTTAATATTTAGATTTATCTATTTAATATATTTCTAAGTTAACAAATATTGCTGTAAATGTGGTAAAAGGTGATGTTAAAAAATTCACAATACTTTTTTAAACATTGTTTGAAGCTAAATGTGGCAAAATGTTGATGTTATTTTCAGCGTGAGACACTTTACAAACGGCACCCCATATAGTATGACATAAAAAAGGGGAAGCCTCACATTAAAATGTGACAGTCCACAATGATGAAATCGCTCAGAGTCACAGTGTAAAGGTCACGTCCATCAGCACTGGAGCAGATCTTCATCAAATGAGTCTTAAATTTTCTACTTCCTGTTTTTTTTTTTTTTTTTTTATTTGTGGCTTCAATCATTTTTCTCTAAAGCTTTAGACCTGCCTTTCCACAGACTATTAGCATGCAACTGATTATCATTATCTTTACATGTAACTTAGCTGATGTAGGCCTCATAATTATTTATTTATTTATTTTTTTAAATATAAATGAAAGTTCTTGGTTCAGGGACAACTGTAACAAGGCATTACAACTGTCCCAGCATCACCAGCCATGTTTTCGTCACATGTCAACTGGCCTGACTGCTACTATGACATGTTAGTCATGTCTGTTTTCAGCTTACAAAATACTGACCCTAATAATACTTGTTTGGATCCATAGACATCTGATCTCAGGACAGTATCCAAAAGAAAAGCTACGTTTTACAGTTTCAAATGTGGCTCCTTTTTTGTAAGCAAACAGACAATCTAACTGAGCATGTGCGGAGTGTCATGTCTCACAATTGTACATGGTCTACCCTACTTAAACTGTCATCCTTTAAACAATCTTCATATCTTTATTTATTTCTTGAACTGATTGTATCTTGCACCACTGCACACTTGGATAAAAGACACCCCACACATCATTTACACAACGCTGTAATTCAAGCGTCAGATCAGTGAATGACAGAATCTGATCCCCAGTAAAGATAAGAGACGTCAGCTTGTACATGTCTTTAAACTGCTGCAGCAGCATGTTTTACATTTCACGTTATGTAAAACATACCTCTGCTCAGGTATGTGTCAGTTTATTTAATTTTTAACATTTAGGAGGAGGATGTGATGCTAATAACTTTGCACAAGCAGCCTGTTTGAGTCCAGCGTAAGGCTTCTGGAATGTTGTAGGTGACGCTGACCTGATAGTGAGCTTCACCTGTAATGATTACACAGAGATTACAGAGAGACCGGAGGATCTGAAACCTGCTCTGCTTGTGTGATCAGACATCATCCAGTACAGCTTCAGCTTTAAGCGTGGGGCCCTCTCTTACAGTAAGCCTACCTGAGGCGTCAGGAGAGCTTTTTAAACCGGGATAAATCATTTTGTTTAAGTTAAGATAAGACACACATTTCAACACAGAAACATACAAAAATGTCTCGTAAAGGTACCACAGACAGAAGATTAATCCACAGTAAAGCTTGGCACATGTGTGGCTCTATTATACTGGCAAAATATGCACCTAATATATATGTCAAATATAGAAAATGCCATTAATATATGTATTTTTCAGATTAAGCTGTTAGTTCAGTTGAGAACAAATAGCATTTACACTTCAGCAACAGGCAAAACAACTTTTCACCTGCAACAGTTTCATTTGCCTTTGTGTTTGTTTGGACTGGCAGTGTGGGTTTGGTGACAATAATGACAGTGAGTGCTGAGTGACAGTCAAAGGTGAAAAAAGGCCTGACTAGTTGCACTTCCTCTTGTGTCACATTTTTGGGTGATGACTGTAACACCCAGAGTGAAAGTAGAGCAAAGGGCAGCAGGATGCACAATGTGTCATGTGTGTTTCCTGTGTATGTCGTCACTAGTGGGAGATTCTGAGAGATTGAAATTGCAGTGCGCGCATGTATAGGTAACATATTTTGAATACCTTTTGAATCAGGTTTTTCCAGCTAATCCAACACTTAAGCTCAATAGTGTCGTCTTGTGCTTTCCCATAGGCCACTTTGTTCATATATTGTACAGTATGCAAACATTTTACCCCATTTTGCCCCATTATAAGCACTGAGTGATATTCAATCAGCATTGAAGCCAAAACCACCTGCTGCTCTGAAAGAAAGGGTATTCCCCTGATAACTCACTGATAACCCTGCATGTGCAGTGTCTAAAACAGCATTCATAATAACAGTCACAGTGACCCCAAGTGGATATGTTGTGTTACTGCAACTTATGACAATGTTTTGCCCATGTCCACTTTCAAGTGAAGTTTCCAGCAAGTAATGAATAATATAAAGATGTAAATGCACAGTGGTGGAAAGTAAAAGTACATCTACTCAAGTAACCTATTGTATTGTTCTGTAAGTACAAATTTAAGGTACTTTTCATTTCTTTACATTTCAGAGGTAAATATTGTACTTTATACTCTGTTACATTTGTCTGAAAGCTTTAGTTAGTTTTCCTCCCCTTCCTGTCCATGTATCTCCAGATGTGCTGATTTTGAATGTCTGTGATCAACAGAAGAATGAAGCCTTCCTTTATGGGTTGAGAAAATCCTCCTACTTGTTAAAGGGGAACACCTCCTAAATTAAGAATTCCAGTATGTTATTTCCACGGCCTCAGAAAATTCAGTTAATATTTGTGAACATGAGCTTCTTACTGCAGCATTTTTGTACTGCAGCAGAAGGCATGGTGATGCAGTGGTTAACATTGTTGCCTCACAGCAAGAGGGTTCCTGGTTTGAATCTGGGGTGGAGGGTTTGCTTGTTCTCTCCCATGTCAGTGCAGGTTTTCTGCAGGTACTCTGGCTTCCTCCCACAGTCCAAAGACATGCAGGTTAACTGGTGACTCTAAATTGGCCGTAGGTGTGAGTGTGCATGCGAATGCTTGTCTGTCTCTGTGTGTCAGCCCTGTGATAGTCTGGTGACCTGTCCAGGGTGTACCCTGCCTCTCACCCAATGTCAGCTGGGGCTCCAACACCCCCGCCACCCCTAACAGGATAAGCGGTTACGGAAAATGAATGAATGAAAATGACTTTTGCCTTTTCATTTTCTCTTACTTTAATGCTCTTAACACATACACCACTCCATCATAGCCATCAGTGCTCCAGCATGTTGTGACTGTGATGATCCCTCACTGATGAACACATAAAGATACCAGGACTAGAGGTGGTACCCTTACTGCCCAGACTGTTATTAGCATTATATCTTCAGATTATTTTCCCCTGACGTTCAATTTTTTTGATTGTAGAAAAAAAAGGCCTGCAATCTGGCTTGCCGCCTATGTCGCCTATAGGAAGGAATCTCACCACCTGGATTCAACGACAGACTTGATGGCTGCAGCTCACTGAAACACTGTGGGAGTGTTCAGATAAGGATGCACACTGAACCCAGTTAAGATATGTTAATCTTGGAGAGGGAGGCAACTCTCGCCACATATCTAGCTTTAGTTGTCTGCACTGCTGCTTTTACATGCTGTTGCTCCTTAGATGTAATTCATATCATAAAACTTAAGCATGTGCGATCCTTTGATTCTGTAAATGACACTTAATCTCATCCTACAGTTTTATTCTTACATACGGGAAGGAATTATCACAAAGAGTCTAGATAGCTTCATTTTGCAGGTTGGGTGCCATTTCAGTTTTTGGCACCCATTCACTTTCAAGACAGAGGGAACAGGCAGGGCGGCTATCGTAAGAACACTCAGCCCTTAAGGGCATCAGTAAATACAAAGTTTTAGTCAAACATGCCTTGTTTGTTCATGATTTGAGAGTGTTTGAAGAGAATTTTTTTTAGAGACAAGCACTTTCTCTATTTAGGGTTAAGTTCAATGACAATATCTTAAAAAGGCCAAGAATTTAAATGATATGTTATTGAGACTGCACAAAAAAAAAGAGTGGCACGGACTGCCAAACATCCAGAAATGCTTGTGGGATCATTCTGCTCCTTCTGTCCTATATGTGGCTTAAGAGGAGGGGTTGTTTTCTCAGGACCTTTACCAGAGGGCTGGACTTTGGTGGGACAAGTGGGCTGGCTGCTCTGCCTGCAGGATGAGAAGAAAGGAAAGAAATGGAAAACAGGGAGGGCTGAGTGGGGGTTTCGAAAGACCTTTTCCACCCCTTCTACTCTTTCAATTTATAGGTCCTGCACACACACACCCACACACAGGCACTGACACACACTCTCACACACTCTCACACACACACACACAGCCCAGAAGGCAAAGTCAGGATGTGACATCACCCACAGGAAGAGAAGCCAAACAACTTTTTCTCTCTTTACTGTGTTGTCTGTGCTGCTGAGTGAAGTTGGAGACTCTCGGTCTGTTAGTGGCCGGCAGAGAGGGAGAGGATCCAGAGGAGCCAGAGGGGGCAGAGCAGCTGGAGCTGTCCTCCACGGGGAGTTTATAGCCAAGGGCTCCGGCGCCTGAATCCTCCCTGAACTTCCCTCAACTTTCCACCGCATTCCTTTGCTGTAGGATTTCAGCCAGGTACAGTGCAGACAGCTTCTTTTTTCCATTCTGTAATATCAGTCTTTTGTTATTGATTTCCATCTGCCTTTGTTTCTGGTTACCGTGACTTGCAGTGCCTTCTTTTTTTTCTGTTTCATTTATGTGTTGGGTCCTGAGAGGAGTTTTGTCAGTCTGAGGAGTCACAGGCAAGTTCCAGAAAAACCATGAAAGTATGCCAACAGTGCGTGATCAGACATGCTTCAGTCTGAGGCTGTTGAGGCATGCAGAGAGACATAAAGTGATCAGGACTCAAGTCACTCTGTCCCCATACTGTCACTTTTTGAACAAACTAATACCGTCTTCAATAACGAACAGGTTTCAAGTTTAATGTTTGACTAAAACTGTCTCCCTGAATGGAGCAGTGAGTGACACACTGTAACTATGAGCCCTCCTCAGAAGCCCTTTTGTTATGGACACATTAAGAACTATCTCATGACCACGTATTCATGCTCCCCCAGTGGTGAGTCTTGAACTGAGATCAGGCAGACTGTGAAAGCTAGTGGAAAGAAAAAGTACCCTTCTCATATATCAAACGCTGTGTGCATTTTCATAATAAGAGTGAGCACAACCCAGTGAAACTACAAGGCAGATGTGAGGAGTCTGTGGATTGGGAGTTTTCTGGAATGAGGTAGTGGGTCAACACAAGTTCAAAACAAACCAGCGTATCGGTGCTTGGTCTATTATGTGAGCACAGATGATAATGCAGAGACAGTAACTTCTGCTAATTCGAGTCACAGTGAAACAACCGCAGGAAACGCTGAGGCCCGGCAGTTCAAAATGGGACACAAATGCGGATATAGTATCATGTTGCAACCACAGTCACTTGAATGTGACTCCAGTGTCAAATCTGTGGAAGCAACATACTGTATGAAACAGTCACATTATAACTCAGTGGAGTATAACACAATAAAATGCAACCCTTTCAGTCAGACTGCCCGCCTTATTTTCCTATAATAAGCTACTTAGTTAATATTCAAATATGTTTTATCATTATAACAATAAAGGATTTGGATCACATAACCAGTCACTGAGGGCATGCTCCTGATCAGTGTGTATTATCTGCCAGATGGTTAATAGCTATTAGAAAAAAAAATCACTCCTAAGTACTGTATTGGTTTTGCTTCATATCCCAAGACTCATTTCCCAGAGGTCGCGCTGACACTGTGCTTTTTATTAAGTTGTCATGTTCTGTGCTTTAACACCTAGCTTAAAGGTCCCATTTTATGCTCATTTTCAGTGTCATACTTGTATCTTGGGTTTCTGCGAGAACATATTTTAATGCTTTAATGTTGAAAAAACACATTATTTATCTCGTACTGTCTGCCTGAATATACCTGTATTCACCCTCTGTCTGAAATGCTAAGAAATGCCTGTCTCTTTAAGCCCCCCTCCTGAAAAACCCAGTGTCTGTACCATCATTGCAGCCTGGGAATTAATTATAACGGCACTGTAGTTCCACTTTCTATCTTTATAGGGAGTTCCTCACAAATTGCATCACTAGGCAACAACTTGGGTCCATGTTTACTTCCTGTCAGCTGATTTTAATCACATTGAAAGCAAAGCCATTCAGCAGGAAATACAAAGGGATCCATTTATGTTTCAAGCATAGACTGGTTTCACATTTGAAATGGTCTATAAACTGAATCACCTTGTGTATTTATAATAACTTTCGGATAGAAAACCCTCAGATCATGTACATAGAATCAAACAGCGCTGAGCAAATGCTGCCTTAATTAAGTCATTTTTAGTAACATATGCTTTGAAGCCCTCCGAGGCTAATTTTGATTTGTGATATTGGACTTTATAGATAAAATTTCATTTAAATTGATATGAAAATACTATTTGTACAGCCCTTCGAGGCGTGCTTTGGGCTACAATAAACTTTGACTTGAGTAATGTGAAAAGCACTTTGGGTATGAAATGTGCTATATAATTTAACTTGCCTAGCCTCGACCTTGTGCCTAAAAAACTCAGTATCAGTTTAACTGTGTACTATATTAAAGCCGTCACATCAAATCCACCGGACTCCATTGTCAAAAACAATCATTTTAGAACATGAGCTGCTGGACTATTGCTCGACCAGTATTCAAATATAGAGTAGATTTAAACTAAATTAGATTTTTTGGGAGGTGAGATTTCAGTGGCTAAAATACATTTTGATGAAGCCCCTGTCCTTAGCAGTACATTAGCTTCCATGCTGGTAGATTTGGTTTATTGTAGATGCTAGCAAAGCAACACTGAACAAAAAACCCCATTTATCTTTAAATGTTAAAATTACAGCTCAAAGTTGCATCAAAAATAAGTTTTCACATATCTCTGCAACTCAGAATAATAGCCACTTGTCTACCCGAAAGTGTAAGCATGAGTCACAGTGATTCAGTCTGTTTAGCATAGTTGTGACATCACAACTTCAGTCTTGACAGCTCATAGGCACAGTTTCTGAACATGGACTGTGTGCATATCTCAGTGGAGTGAGCAGTTTGAAACTTTCACAGTATTCATATAGCACCTTTACCTGCTTTATATTAAAATAGACATGGAATCTGACTTTACAATATGGGACCTTTAAAGTTTTGTCATTACAGCATCTACCTTTATACTCTGATGTTCTGAATGAGCAAAGCGAGCACAGTACTGTAGACATTCTCTCTTGAAGTGGTTAACCTTTAGTTTGTCGCAGCACGCCATTCATCTTCTCAACTATGCTTGACTCTAGTGGCCTGAATTTTGCCACAGCTGAGTGAAACCATTTCTAATTTTATCAAAGGATGCCACTGAAGATCTTGTGATATGGTCATCTTGGTCACACAGAGAAGAGGAGGCAATAAAGGCGCGTATGGGATGAACTCGCTGCTTTGTCCTTACTTGGGGAGAAATACAGTTTTCTTTGCACTATGTATTTTGGCTTGCATGAGTCATTTTAATGATCTAGCTCTTGAAAATGTTTGGCTTGGGAATTTTGATGTCATGATTATTTCAGAGTTTGTATGCCCCCTTTGTAAACAATCTGACCATAATATGGTTTGTAGTTATACCTTTGATGTTTTGGTCATATGCAATTTTTGGTCACTCTGGCCTAAAGTGGTGGATTGACAGGAAAGGAATAGGTCTTTGACTTCTCTTGTTGTTGTTCTTCTTCACAGAAACGTCTCACTGTCTGAAAACAAGAGCGCCCTGAAATCTTTACATGACAGACACTGACCCCCTGTGACCTGATTTCCGAGCTCACACCAGCCTGGTCCCATCTCTCAGGAAGGTCACCCTTTATCAAACGCAAAACTCATTATTATTCTGGAGAGCTCATTCTCCCCTTATCTCAGGGGAAGCGGCTGAGTCAATGGCGTTGTGTCTTGGACAAGTGTTCAGCAAAGACAAAACATTCAGGCCGAGGAAGCGGTTTGAACCAGGCACCCAGCGCTTTGAACTCTACAAGAAGGCCCAAGCTTCACTCAAGTCCGGCTTAGACCTGAGGAAAGTGGTTCAGCTGCCGGAGGGAGAGAACATCAACGACTGGATTGCTGTTCACGTTGTGGATTTCTTTAACAGGATCAACTTGATCTATGGCACGGTCAGCGAGTACTGCTCCGAGCGCACGTGTCCCATCATGTCTGGCGGGCTGAGGTATGAGTACAGGTGGCAGGACGGCGACGACTACAAGAAACCCACCAAGCTGCCTGCTCTCAAGTACATGAACCTGCTGATGGACTGGATAGAGTCGCTCATCAATAATGAGGACATCTTCCCCACCAGAGTAGGTGTGTGAGGAGTCTACAAATGAAGGAGTCAGACTATTATTAAGTGTGTAACCTGATGCGTGATTGATTGCTGCCTGCACTGACGTTGTGCTGCATCAATGCTGAAGTGCCAGCCTGGAGTGCAATGCTGTTCCCCTTCATTAACATCCCAAATGAGATGATAAAGTTCGAGCGGAGGTTAATTAAACAGTGACGTTGACATTTAGAGGAGACTGAACGGGTGATTGTGGTGGTATTTTATCTCATCACCAGATTTGACAATCAACATTTATTAGAGTAGAGAATCAGGGAGCATCTCTGTGTGTATTATGCATGATATCCCTCTGGGAGCTAATGCAGGTCAGGTCCGGTGAAATGAAAACTGAAAATTTCCCATAGGTGTAAGTGGGCTTTGTCTATTTGTTAGCCGGAGATAGATTGACCAGAGTGTTTTCCTACCTTTTACCCAGTGTGTGCACAATTCTCCATGGCTTTGAGCAGGAATAAATAGGGACAGGAAATGGAAGATAGAGTAAGCTTAAGATGTTGAATAATGTGCCTTAGTACAGGGATTATCAACGTTGCTTTGTTAAGCATGCCCCACAAAGTACTGCCCTCAACAACCTGGTACCAACCCTGTCACCATAGTCCGTCCAGAAGAAGACTAAATAAGGCTTCAAATTTAGCCTAAATTTTGGCGAGGGAACAACAGTTATGGCCAATCTCAAAGGGGTCCCTTGAACTCACACCATAAGATATCTGAATGATTTGGATTCTATGGGTGCCCATGAGTCTCCCCTAAATTTGAAGATGCTTGTTCTCAGTACAGGGCACCACGGTGGTGTGGTGGTCACTGTCGCCTCACAGCAAGAGGGTTTCTGGTTCGATCCCAGGTGTGGGAGCCCTTCTGTGCGGAGTTTGCATGCTCTCCCCGTGTCAACGTGGGTTCTCTCTGGGTACTCCGACTTCCTCCCACAGTCCAAAGACATGCAGGTTAAATTTAAATTGTCCATAGGTGTGAATGTGAGCGTGAATGGTTGTCTGTCTTTCTGTGTCAGCCCTGCGATAGTCCGGCGACGTGTCCAGGAGTGTACCCTGCCTCTCGCCCCATGTCAGCTGGGATAGGCTCCAGCCCCCCCGCGACCCTCAAGAGGAAAAGCGGTTAGAAAATGGATTGATGGATGTTCTCAGTACATGTTTTGTTCCTTACAATCAATGTACTCCTTTTCATTTAAGCTGTATACTTGTCTTTCAAGAAAAAAATGACCAACCTATGTTAACAGTATTAGTCTATGCACATCAGATAACATTACCTGTAAAATTAGAAACCAAAGTATATCAGTATGAGATTCTTACCTAGCTTTCAACTCGCCTGTGTATTTCAACAGCATAATTGAATTCCTAAAATTCAGTACAGGCTTTTGGGTTTGGTGCTACCCCAAGATTTTCAGTGGCCACATCTGGCCACCCCTATGGCACATTTCTGGGGAAGCCACAGCACCCACAGCTCCCTAAATTACCAAGTAGTAAAAGAGAGTATTTCAGCTACAAGATGCTTTTATCAGTCCTCTTTGACAACAAGCATAAAGGCACCTTTTAGACTGACAGGCCTCACAACTGAAATTTGTGTGGTTATCAATTTTTGAAGAAAAGTGCAATAGAGTATTAAGTTGAACATCCTGTCTTTTCCCTTTTATGTCACTTTTATGTACCTGAAAAACGGCTGTGCTCAGAGGAACTCATATTACTTACAGTTTCAGAAAATGATAACATCTTTGTTTCAGATTTAATCAAACAATTTCTCAGGTGGAAGTCTATTCACGTCTGTAACACGCTTCTCCTTTCTTCACACTAGGTGTACCTTTCCCGAAGAACTTCCAGCAGGTGTGCAAGAAGATCCTGAGCCGCCTCTTCAGAGTGTTTGTGCATGTTTACATCCATCACTTTGACAGCATCTGCAGCATGGGTGCCGAGGCCCACATCAATACCTGCTACAAGCACTACTACTACTTCATCTCTGAGTTCAACCTCATTGATCACTCTGAACTGGAGCCCCTGGTGAGAATATAGCACAAGCTCAGATGTTCGAGGGTGATGACAGGGAGCAGGAGAAAGAGGATCAGATAGATGTTTTGTGTTGGGAGGATGTCAGTATCACTCTCATAACTGTCAGTCTTGCAGAAAATATCAGCCATCCTGCCATCTATAACCTTGTTGTGCAGCATGCTTGGTGAGATTATCCTCATGTCAGTGTGTGTTCCCTGGCTAGTGCACATGCAGCACAAAGAAAATAACCACAGATTTTGTCTTCTGAAGCTGCACTGACTGTATGATTTCCCTGAGATAACAATACTTTTCCATTTGACACCAAGAATGGAATCAGCATTCACTTTCCCCCCAATTTTCCATCATGAAAGAAACTCATTAACTGCTTTATAGAAATTGGTTTGAAGCAACAACTCTCATAAGAAAAGTTACTGACTTTGTGCAATCATGTAATGAGGCAGAGTTTGTGTAGTTGTTGCTTTTTTTCCAACAAAGGGACCTCCATCACATATGAGCAGATGGAGAACGGTGCTTCAAGCGTCAATAAAAGGCTTCAGTTATCATCATTATGAAGCCCGGGCTGCGTAATTCCCCTCGTAAAGCAAAACGAGGATGAGAAATTTATGTCAACACGCCGCAGAAAAGGTGAATCTTGTAAACAGACCCTGTTTTATTGTCCCACCTTTAGTGCCCAAGGCGATTCTTTTTGTTGCTGGTCTGATAGGAATAACAGCTTTGTTTCACACAATAAGAAATATTATTCCTCATGATAACAGTATAGATTGCACTTCATAACAATCATTCACCTCCTCGTACAATATGAATCTGATGTGTTAACCATGTCCTTTGTTTTCTTCTCCTACAGAAAGAGATGACAGAGAAGATATGCAATTAAACAAATCCACATGGACAAAAGGAGTTTACATTTTCATGTTATCTGAGCCCTGTGAGAAATCTTCGGCTTCAAAACACTCAAAACAAAGAACGCTTTTACATAAAGTTGTGTGAGTGATTTTCTGAACATAACTGGGAGGGTCCACTAACATAACCACACCTCTTCAGCTGGTGGCACTGTGCCTTCATAGAAGTTTTTATTTACAGTAACTGTGGCGCTTGATGCCATCATTATGTAGGACTATGTGTTGGTTTATAATACATCTCCTGTACTCATGCCTTTTCTCTCTTCCTCACTGTGCATGTATGTTTGTGTTTGACCTTTTTATATAGTGTTGTCTTGTTTTGTTGAATGAAAGTTTGTACTTTATTTGATGTTTTTTATGGTTTGAACATAAAAATACAGTACAAAAACATTGTTATTATCACGAATGGATTACTGAATGGGCCTACTGGGCTAGGGCCAAGGGTCCGAAAGTGTCAGGGGCCCCCTGGCCTTCATCTGCAATGTCACAAAAAATTAACACGAACAGATCAGAAAGAGACTCAAAATTACCACAAAGAGATGCAAAGAAACTTTAGAGACACAAAATAACTAGAAAAATGTGCAAAACAACCACAAAGAGACACAGAATGACTACAAACTGACACAAAAACTAAAACAAACTACAGGGAGACACAAAATAACCAAAAAGACTAAAGAAAGTATCTCAAAGAGACACAAAATGACCAAAGGACACACTAAATTACTTCAAAGAGACACAAAATGACCAAAAGATACACAAAACTACCGCAAACAGACACAATGACGAAAAGAGATGCAAAGGAACATCAGATATATAAAATAAATACAAGAATGGACCAAACAACCAACAAAGAGACACAAAATGACTACAAACTGACACAACACAACTACAAGGAGACACAAAATGACCGAAAGAGACACAAAATGACCAGAAGACACACAAAATTACCTCACAGAACCACAAAATGACTAAAAAGACACATGAAATGACCTCAAAGAGACAAAAAATGTCCACAAAGACACATGACATGAGCTCAAAAGACACACAATGATGAAAAGAGATACAAAGGAACTGCAGAGATACAAAATAACAAGAAATACAGGCAAAACAACCACAAAGAGACATAAAATGACTACAACCCGACACAAAACAACTACAAGGAGACACAAAATGACCAAAAAGACACACAAAATGAACTCAAAGAGACACAAAATGACCAAAAGATACACAGATTTACCTCAAAGACCCACAAATTGGCTAGAAAGACACACAAAATGACTTCAAAGAGACACAAAATGACCAAACAGACACACGAAATGACCTCAAAGATACACAAAATGACCAAAAAGACACACGAAATGACCAAAAAGACACACAAAATTACCTCAGAGAGACACAAAATGACCTTAAAGGCACATAAATCGACTACAAAGAGACAAAACTACATGGAGATGCATAACGACTACAAAGAGATGCAAAACCACCATAATCTTAGTGTCTCGCTCCTATGCAGGAGATGTGGTGGGGCCTTTTGCATATCTGAGCCGAGGGGCCCATTGTCTTATCATTTGCCCATGGTTATGATTTTGTTTTCATTATGTAAGCACTGTATCACTTAAGTTAGATGGTAAATTGACAAGATTAATACTTATATATATCTTTTTTAATCACATAGGCCTATTTGCATTTAAAGTTTGGTCTGCTGCACAGGCTGTTAGTTTCAGTATAAAACCTCCACAGACAGACATACTTCACCAGACAAACCAACACAAGGAGAATCAATGAACTAAATAAAACAGTAATGATGAAATACTAAAGGTATGTGGCGTGAGCCGTACTTCCTCTTGTCATAGCTGACCTGCCAAACCTCTGCATCTGTAATTAAATGTCCTCATAATGCACAAAAAATCCCCACTACGTGGACGGGGGTGTGGCGGGGCAATAAGAAAAGTGACGTTGCATTGCCAGTCTCATTCTCGACCAATGGGAGAAGGGGGTATGCAGAAGAGGGCGGAGCAAACGTCTGTTTATGTGCTTTCCCGCCGTGTGCGTCACCGTCTGTCTGTGTGATGGAGTCCAGCTAGCAATGGGTGCTTACATCAGCTGTGAGGGGCTTTGACAGAGAGGATCTGGATGGTTTGGACACAGAATCAAGGTAAGAAGTGTTTATATTGCATTTATGTTTATGTTTTAACGACACTCGACCGGTCTCTAAACACAAACCAGCGAATGGACGTTATTCGGCAGGAGAAGCTAGCTAAGGGTACTTGCTAGCTAGCCGGGGCTAACGACAATAACATCGGATTATACAGTCAGCAGTGGACGCTGTTTGTTTTCTAATAATCGGGTGAAACATTTATAACGTTACATTGTTCGCTCTTGTTAAGGACACCTTGATATTTGTAGCAACTATGCTAATGTAAGCAACGTTATTGACGTGGCTATTGTTAGCTGCGGTATTGGCTGTCGGTACACACTTGCTAACTAAGTTTCAGGACATCAGCTGTAAGCTATATGTCTCACTTTCAGCTGTTATAACGCTGGATAATATAGCCAAATGCTAACTAACAGACGACTTATGCATACCTCTTACTTGCCGGAAGGCTAAAGCTAACCTAACTTGAACTCTGTGGCTAACTGTCACTTTTGTGACATTAGAAGGGGAAAGAAAGAGGAAGTTACACGTCAAGTTAGGGCAGGATACTAATGAACCTTTTTGCTTTTTCATTACTCGCATTCTTTGACTTCCTACCACTTTGTTGTACACTTGTTATTGTGTATATTTACGTCTCTGCTGGTGCAGTTTGTTCCAGACTAACTCAGTGTTTGTGTTGCCCTCTTAGTTGGCAGACATGGTGAGGCACAGCATGATGACAGAGTTGCAAACCTTCCAGCACTCTCTCCAGGTAAGATGTGAGCTGTTGATGTTGCTGATTTCAAAACCTTTTCACTTCCTGAGACGTGGTAGATAAGACCAAGCTGCCAGGAAGCCGCCAGCAGACTGTCAGAGTTGTCTGTACAAACTTGTAGAAGTTTCGTCATTCCATGAGTCATGCACTGTAACTGATTGTGTAAATGCTTCTGGGAATATCCAGGGTGAGATGAGGCCTGTCATGTTGTTTCCTGTATTCTCATCAGGCCACGGTTTTGGCAGGTTGCCACTGGGGGAAGATAAGATAAGCTAGGTGGTAACAGGTAGTTCTGTGTAATTACACTGGGTCATTGTTTTGTAAAAGAAAGTTTTATCAACAATATGTTTTACTGTGTGGTCGACTGTTTCACAAGTGTTTCAGAAATTTGGGTGAAAGTCTCAATGTTTCGCAATTTAACACTGAAAACAAAGAGGAAGAACTATGTATTCCCTCTTGTGGTTTCACTACTGAATAACCAACTGATCTCTGTTGCTACTCTCGCACTTTCCCCTCCCTTTTCCCCTTCCATGTGGCCTCCTTCTCCCTGTTACAGGGTAACTCCCTGGCTGTGGGCCAGGTGGGGCAGAGCTGTGGGGGAACTCAGGAGAACAGGGTCACTTCAGTCGAGAGACAGCACCTTTCCCAGGGCCCAGCAGGTACAACGGCTCTATAATTCAGAACAGCTCTGGAGCTACTGAAACTTATGGTGCATACAGTAACACACCGGTAAAGTCTGTGCTGTTTTAACTAATTTGCTTGCCTATGGCTTCTTTTGTGTTGCTACAGAAATTGAGAAAAGCCAGCCAGTGAACATCCCAGATGCAGCTAAAAGAAAAAAGAAGAAAAGAACCAGAGCGACAGACAGCTCCACTGGCACTTTTGATGGTAATGACATTATTGTGAGACACGAAAAATAAAAAAAACAACTCCACAAGCACCTACTGCAGTCTCATATGTCCCATTTTCTCCAGATCTTTACAAACTAACAGATGAGGTGCTCGGCCAGGGGGCTTATGCCAAAGTTCAAGGATGCATAAGTCTGCAGAATGGACAGGAGTTTGCTGTAAAGGTGAGTAAGGATATTTTTCAGTTAACAGAGAAAGGGCCAGGACATATGCCCCATAATTCATAGTCTGAAAAAGGTGTGCTCAGGCACTGGGTGTTACTCTTGCAGCTACTCTGTGCCAACTGCCAAAGGCGAAGAGGCAGGTTGTGTCTGAAGTTTTTAACATAACCAGCACTGCATTATGACCTACTTACCAGAAATGCTTAGTGCAGCTATTATTTTAACTGTGTTTTAGGCCTAAAATGATATCTGTGGGACAGATGTAAAGCTCTGGGTAGCCCTGCACTAAAATGATCAACTTCTCCATATTTACCATAGACTAATATTTACGGAAAAAAATAAATATCTGACGGCTGTGACCTACTGTCCCTTGTCACATGACATGCTGTGCATTGCGGCACTCCAACAGTTAAACTTTTTGTGATGTCAGAGGGACAGCCGTTGTGCCCTGAACAACAGGCGCTTGCAAACACTTGCGTACCACAAAAGCAACACTCTTGCTTTTGAGCGTGTCTTCCTTGCATCTGTATTGGAAACAATGGATTTGTTGGCACAAAAAACGCAGCATGTGTTGGTGCCTAAGACATTTTTTGTCATTAAGATTAAGAAAATGCTGGGACAACTTGTAGGATGTTGTTTTGTGTCAAGGATCTAAAATGTGTACCAAATTAACACTACTTTTAGCAATAGCTGTACCTGATAGAGAGCCTTGACGAGAAAGTTGTGAAAATAGTTCTGGTAAAACATTTGGCGTACCTTTAAATAAATCATGCAAGGGTTTACATGAATGCTCAGACTTTTGAGAAGTTTGAATTTTTCCAAGTTTAATGTATGACATGTATAATATGTTCTGTTGTGTTTTGTTTTTACACAGATCATAGAAAAGAGCGCAGGGCACAGCCGCAGCAGGGTCTTTCGAGAGGTGGAGACTCTGTACCAGTGTCAGGGAAACAAGTGAGTAATTTCTGTCAGACATTTTTTAACTTAAATAAAACCAACACAAAATGAAACAGATTCTAATCATTGGAAAATCTCCTGATTTAGAAACGTCTTGGAATTGATCCAGTTCTTTGAAGACAACTCCTGCTTTTATTTGGTGTTTGAAAAGCTGCGCGGTGGTAAGTATAAATGAATACCTCAACAGTTACACCATCTACACACGCTTGGCTTTTCAAATGACCCTTCATAAACACAGTAATTGCTACAAGCGATTGTTTTCTCTTCCCTCAGGCTCCATTCTGACACACATCCAGAACAGGAAGCACTTTGATGAGTTGGAAGCCAGTAAGGTAGTCAGGGACATTGCCCAAGCTCTTGACTTCCTCCACACTAAAGGTAGGTCAACATCCACACAGCTATCATATGAAAGTCAAGGGTAATAGCTGTGGCTTTGTTTTATGTTGTCATGGTTACAATGTGCTTTTCTACAGGCATTGCCCATAGAGACCTTAAGCTGGAGAACATCCTTTGTGAATACACAGATCGGGTAAGTGATTTTTAAAGGACAGGAAGCTTTTAGAAGGACATTAGTTGTTCCTAGAGAAATAGAGCACAGCAGTTTAATATTTCTCCTCCATCTCTTGACTCAGGTGTCCCCAGTAAAGATCTGTGATTTTGACTTGGGAAGTGGAGTGAAGCTCAGCAGTGCCTGCACGCCCATAACAACCCCAGAGCTCACAACACCGGTAACAGTCTAGTTTTAATTTCATGGCACAGACACATACAAACAAACAAGATCAGTGTGATGGATAACAGTTACGTGGCTCTTCCTGTGTTTTTTTTTTTTTTTTGTCCTCTCTTAGTGTGGCTCAGCAGAGTACATGGCTCCAGAAGTAGTGGAGGTGTTCACTGATGAGGCCTCTTTCTACGACAAACGCTGTGACCTCTGGAGTCTTGGGGTCATCCTCTACATCCTGCTGAGCGGCAGCCCTCCTTTCACAGGCCACTGTGGCACCGACTGCGGCTGGGACCGTGGAGAAACCTGCAGAACCTGCCAGGTATGTTTACCCAGTCAACATCTGAGTGTTTACATCCTACAGTGTTTACAGTGGATGTGAATGAAAGTACAGAAATGGTTGGAATGTGAAAGGGGTAGGGGGGGGGCTTCTGAACCTTATGAGACTGTCCGACAAGCACCTCTGGTGGATATACTGGCCCTTGTAGTATGTTATGATAGGAAACTGAATATATATGGGTTTTGGACCGTTGGGCAGACAAAACATGACATTATAGATGCCACCTTGGACTCTGAAAACTTGTAATGTGCATAAAGTGCAGTTACATATTATGCATATTGTATAGTAGGGTTGGGCAATATGATGGTATATACCGTGCAACAGTAGAAATGTATCCACAAGTATAGATTTGGCAAAACTGTTTCTACTGCAGGGGTAGCAAATCAGGGCCGGATATCCGCGTAATCTTGCGATCTCACAATCTCACGAACCTAGCTGTCACGCAAGGTGATAGGCTCGTTCGAGATAAACTGCGCTTCGCGTGGAAAGTACATGATATCGGGCAGCGGCCAGGGGGCGGTGAAAACTGCAGTCAAATCAAACTGTTTCCTACAAAGATGCTCCATTTCCAGCTGCCTTCAAAACGTCGTCACAGAAAATATTTACATTCTTTTAGATCCATCTATAGGTTACCTGTAGTTAGCAGACCATGTATTATTATTACCATCATCATCATCATCATCATCATCATCATCATCATCAACAACAACAACAACAACAACAACAACAACACATGTTTGTTAACAGATTAAACTTTAATTGCACAACTCAACTCAATTCACAAGTTTATTCACAAAAAACAGATAGCGAAAAAGTACATGTACAATTCATAAGAAATAATGGAGATGTGAAATGAAACACCCTGATAAGCTATTGAAAGCTTGAGAGTAGGGGCCCAGACATGACGCAAATTGTACTTTAAAATGTATTTATGAACATGTCGCCTAGATTTAATAAAGTGTATATAATATACAGTAACATCTATAATCTACACTACTCCTAAGACTAACCTAATGCTAACTACTGAATGGTCCCAAGACATTTATTCCTTAAGTTTAAACATTGGTTTACAGGTGAGATAACATAAGTAGAAACACAAGTGGAAATAACAGTACACTGTAAATGGCAATGAGTGTAACTGGTTTAACAACATGAGACTAACAGCCTACAATCCAGCGTTAAACAATAATTTACACAGAAAATTGGCATTTTCTACAAAACGTAGTGTTTGTGGTTGAAGCTAAGAGTCAATCAGCACACTCTGTGGGTGACAGCCAGGTGTTTCCCATCATGCCCTGGGTCTTGCAATTAGCAGAGAGTAACTGTGGTGCTTCGCTCAAGAAACTGAGTCCACTGCAATCTCGTAAGGTTATCGGTGCCCACAAGTCGGACACAAATCTAACCAAAATGCATTGTGCGGCAATCACCGTTAAGCGATTCCACTCAGGCCTGGCTCATCTTGAACGAGTCTAATGTGATTTGGACATACATGTAGGAGGAGAGTGAAGTTATAAATACAGAATCCAGAAACACTTAAAATGTGATGAAGTATAGTATGGTTATTTTAATGATATATTACACATACTGTAACAGAAGATTTTGCCCACCTCTATGGTATAGCTATTAATAAGATAGTGTATTCACTATAAATAATGTTTGCCTGCTACATTCAGACTGTGTTGCTCAACAGTATTCATAGTACATGTGCCTCTTGGTTTAGTCACATCTTATCTAAGTGTATTCTTAATACCACTGGGAACAAAAAGCAGGAGTGTGACTGTATAGATTGATTTAGGTGTGACTGCACCTGTAGCTCTGGACATGAATTGTTCTCCTCTGTTGTCACCTGATTATTATCTGAGTCCAGGGTTAATGTTTAACCTCTCCTCGAGTGGCTCGTGACATTGGAGGAGCAGCATTCAGTCAACATGAGACGCACATGCAGGCACTGTAATGCTTCAGCATGACAGCTCAACAGTTTCACAGGATGATGTGTTATATTCTGTCCACAGAGTCACCTGTTTGAGAGCATCCAGCAGGGGAAGTATGAGTTTCCAGACAAGGACTGGGATCACATCACAGAGGGGGCCAAGGATCTCATATCCAAGCTGCTTGTTCGGGATGCAACTCTGCGCCTCAGTGCTGCTCAGGTCCTCAAGCACCCTTGGGTGCAGGGGGTGGGTATCATTACACGTGTGCACTAGAATAGCTGTACCGTCTGGGTACTCTAATATTATCTGATACAAGGACCACTGTATCCAGGGTTCCCACAGATCCCTAAAAAGTCTTAAAGGGCACTGGCTTCATTGATCAGAAAATGAGGGCATAATCCCTGGATCTTGTTTTTTGTACGTTTACCTGCCTGACCAAAGAGCTCCTGTCAGACCAGCCATCTGAGATCTATCTTAAAACCCAGTTCAGACCAAAGATTTGCGACAAGACAGAACTGTTTTAGAACGTTGCAGCAGTGTGAGCTGGCCGGTCTGCGCTCGACTCAAACTGGCTGGTGGTGTCACCTGCAACTCAGCTGGTCAAATCGCCGATGGCTGGTTTTAGAACGCAAAGCACATCACCTATTTCAACAGCCAGCTGGCTTGTAGTGAAATCCGCTGGTCAAGTCATAATGACTATAGATGACGTCCATCCCTGTTTTCTTCAGTTTTGGTTTGTGAAATTGGTCTTTACTTTCTTTCCGTGTGGCATTTAAAAAGTCTTAAACCCAACTAAAAAATTTTAAACACAACTTTAAAAAGTCTTAAACTCAACTACCAGGACCCCTGGTATCATTCATTCATTGCTGTTTCTATTTTATTTTTAATTGATTTCAAGTTAAATATTCATTTTCTTTTTTTTACAGAACGCTCCAGAGAGAGGTCTTCCAACTCCTCATGTTCTACAGAGGTATGACAGTCAGCTTAAAAAGTCATGTCAAATATATTTATGAAGTTTATCAGGTGTTTTAAACAACACTGAAGTATTTTAAAATGCTCTACAGAGAGAGTAAAGTCAGATTAAAGCAATCGGCTCAACACAACTGCATTATTTTTCGACAGGACAGTAGAGCTGATGTGTTTGGTGTGAAAACGTCTGATTGAGTGAGAAGAGGCAGGGTTGAAATGTGTAAACGGTACAAAAAAACACATGCAACCATCCATTAAATCCTCCTCTGCCTCCTCTCTTCCTGCAGGAACAGCAGCACCAAAGACCTGACCCAGTTTGCAGCAGAAGCCATCGCTTTTAACCGGCAGCTATCCCAGCACGACGAGCAGCAGGAGGATGTCGGAGCCATCGTTTGCTCCATGAGGCTTTCTCCTCCGTCCAACTCCAGGCTGGCGCGCAGACGGGCGCAGTCCAACGCCCTGCGCACCACGGACTTCACACCCACATCGGATGACCTCACAGCATAAAGGACCAGCACAAGTCCCCTCGTCGTGTTTTTCGGACTGATTTTAGCCTTTGCATGCTCCTTGTGTGTGTGCTTTTTGTTTTCACGGGGAGCCTTGTAGGATCAGTCACACAGTATCAGAAGTGACTAACTGTTCTTGGTGTCTAAGCTCTTTCCCATGGCCAGTAATCTCAGCACCTTGACAGAGTTTGGGCACCAAGGGGACAGTTAATCATCAGCTACCACCTCCTGATTGAAAACAGTTGAAACTCCTGAGATTTGTCCAGGAAATACTTTAAGCTTTTAAATTTGAGAATAGCTTTGGGTTTATTTTACAGTTAGTCTTAATAATAATAAATAATTGTATTTATTTTCCTTTCAGTGATAATGAAATTTCTAATGACCCCAATACAGCAAAACTGCTCCTAATGGCAGCAGTGTATTAAATATCATCAGCACATATCAATATCAACATCAACACAGATTTACATGGGTTCAGCACAGTTTTGCGGCTGATGAGGTCCTAATGCAAAATCATCTAATATGAGATTTTATTTTTCTTGTTGTCCAGCTGTGAATTGGTTAATAATATTTAATGCAAATGCTCCCTATTGCTTCTCAGTCACTGGAGGAAAGGGATAAGTTCTCTTTTATTTTTGCTTTTTAAAGCAGGTGATCAGATGTGTGTGGATGTATGTGGTTTAAAATATAAAACATGATACACTTAGAGGAGACTGTCCATCTCTGAAAATGGCTTTTCTCCATTTGACCTTTTTGTAAAGTCTTGTCGAGGCTACGTAGAACGTACAGGAAGTGCAGGAATGTGAATGGATGATGAAGTTAGAGAAAACCCTTTGATCAAATCGTTGTTGTTTTTTTAAATTTAATTCCCAGCTTTCACTTCAACTCAAGCTACCTGTAGCACTGATGTACTTTATGATAAGTCACTTATTTAGTTTATCTGAAAGGGAGAATCTTCCATCGTTAATCGGTTTGGTCTAACAATGTGAAATCGACAACTACGGTAATATTTATCTTTTAAGGGGTTTTATCAGTTTTTTATCCTCATTAGAGTCCAGCATTACCTCAGGCTCTTTTTTTTTGCACGTTTTGTACTGTACCAATGTAACACCAACCCAAAAAGACTTTCTTAGTGTCTTAATGTCTTATGGGTTTGATATCTCAGAGTGTTTTTAGTCTGAATGACTTGAAATGTGAGAAGTGTTTGGTTGTATGTGAAGCTAATGAGAATAGTGGATGTTACACTTTGTAATAAGATAAGAGGATTCCATTCTGGGGTTGAAGGGATTTATTTTTATACAAGTATTTGTATATTCAGTTTTATAGTTTTGGTTTTGTGACTGCTAAGACTTCTGTCTTAGATTTTCTCAAGTCCATCAAGTTGCTGATATTTACTTAGTTTCTTTTCACTTTTGTCTTTGTTTAACTCATTACAGATGCTGTCTGTGTTTGAACGAGGTCACCAATGGCAGTCTGGCACCTCTATTTCCCCCTAACCCTATTAACTTTATGTGTTGCCTGCTAAACGACATGTCCCCTGATTTCACACTGTTGCCATGGACACCCCATCCCTATAGCAACACAGGGCCTTCATAGGCTGGCGTGGAATTGACAGAGATTTGCTCAGAGTGAATACACACATTAGGGAAACAACCACTTGCTATGTTAAAGCTCACTCCTATTATCAATCATAAAAAGACTTGTTTGTTTCCCCCCCATCAACCTGTAATGGCGTCAAATGAGATACAGTAATTGGTGCGCAATTACGGAGTCCTACTGAAATTTGTTAAAGCTCTTAAGGGGTCCTATGCATAAAGCTCTGAGCGTGGAGCATATTTTCACTGGTATGCTGTGTTCTCAATAAAAAGATCTTTAGCATCTACTCCTGTCTCATCTGTGGTCCGTAAATTAATCAATGTATTATTTATCCATTTAATGCAAGATGTTATTACGGTGTGTTGAGCAAATGGGTTTCTCTTCCATAGGAGTAAAGGAGGTTTTTCATTCAGTGAGGTTCTTTTGTACTTTGTATTGAAGGCTGAGTGGAAGGCGAAGGAACAGGAAGAGGATGTGATTAACCTGCACAGACGCTGAGGAGATAGCATCCCTCTGGCAGCAGCTTTGTCCTTGTTGAGACTTATTTTAAAGCAGAGGAAAGGCGTTTATATCCAGATTACCGGAAGCTTTTTAAGATCCTAAAAGACCAAAACAACAAAAAATATTATGAGTAAATGGATTTAACCCTTTAATGCTCTCATTAGAAATAGCAGTGGATTATCTTTTTTTTGCATTTTGAATTTTTATTTTTCTGTATCACTGGGGCAATATATAATTTTTTTTTTTTTTTTTTTTGCATTTTGAATTTTTAAAATTTCACTGGGACAATGAAAATTATAATGATTTTTTGTTTATTTTTTGTATTTTGCTGGGGCATTTTTTTTACAGAGTGCATCAAATACAGGCCTCTACCAATATTAAACAGAAAGAAAAAAATTGGAATCACAAACCATAAAATCATGTACTGTTAAAACATTGGAAACACATTACTTTACCAACATATACCAATTTGTTCCCATGGAATTAGTAATATTACCAGTACTAGTGATATTTCCATATGTTTATTCTAGATATTTGCCGTAACATTACTTTGAAAACATCTAAAAAATGTAAAAGAAATTATACTGATAGATTTTTTAAACAAAGATACATAATGGAATAACTTTAAACATATGATTTTAACAACAGTGAAAATTAATTGGTTTAATAGTTTCATAAAAATTGTAAAATTATTATGTTAGTATCACTAACTTAATCACAAAATGACCACTCATCCGTTTGGTTGACAGTGTTGGTGAGGTTACTTTTAAAAAGTAATAGAATACAGATTACTAGTTGCCCTGTTTAAAATATAATAAGTAGTCCAATGTAACTATTTTAATTACTTTATTAAAGAAAGGAAACATGACTTTTTAATTACTTTTCTAACACATATTTTAAACAGCTGAAAAATGGAAATAAACTATGCCAAAAGAAGGCATTCCTGCATGTCGAAAGATGCAAAGCAGCAGAATAAATGTTAAGTTCCACTTAAAAACTTTTTAAGGAAAAATAAATGTTTGAATGAGACCACTTTTGTAATCAACATTTTGATTAGTGACTGGAATTTAATCACATTTTTTCAGTAACAGTATTTAATTTAATTTAATTTAATTATTTTTCTTTTTTTTTCTTTTTATTTCTCAACATTGTTGGTTTAGCATGGTTTTTGAGTGGCTTTAGATATAGAAAAAACAAAGGCATACGCTATTATTGCTATTATTTTTTTCCATCATAACAAAGCTAAACTCAATGGTAGCGAAAGTTCAGTGACGTTGAGTTAAGCTTAACATATTTTTCAAGAGTGACTCAAAATGTGCCCTAGCAAACACTTTTCATGCTCTTTCATATTTCTCTGACATAATTTACGTTAGAATATTCTGATCAGCAGCAAAGCTCTCAGCTATAAATAAATGGGTTCCAATCTACACAAATTAGGTGACTGCGATTAAAGTCATGTTGTGCCTTTGTGCCAACCAGCCCCATCATGAGGTTGGCTGACACAGTATGAAGCAACCCATGGAAACAATTTGAACATTTAATTCAAACAAGCACCAGAAAACATGAAAACATTTTCAAGCAATGTATTAAAGGAATGTTACTTTAGCTATAACCATTCAAAGTAACAATTATTAATTAACAATATAAACATTGTTTTTAATCTTTTCAAATACTTTAATGCCTTTAAATGAACCCTGCTCATTCTGGACCCAGTTTCAGTTATCTCAACCTTTAAATCTTACATCAAAATGTAGCTGATTCCCTTGTATATTAAAAAGAAGTAACACATTTCTAATATTTCTAACACAGTTTTGTAGTAGGTTTAGTCCACAGACCACTTTTTGGATAGGCTCATATGTTACCTTTAGGCCTACCAAAAAAGTTACTGACTCACATATTTTAACATAACAGATATGCACAGGTCAAGAAAGCAACATTTTAATGTTGCACTGATGTTTCTGTGACCTTCAAAAGACCAGGAAACAGGCTACCTGTTGTGTTTCTGCTGATTTATGAGAGATTTCTCAGTCTATCAGATGCTGATTTATTCAGTGCACAAAAGCTTAAACTTCACTGCCGCCTATTAGCCTGGACTGTTTGTTTCAGAGCCCCGCAGCGCCCCCCATGGGCCATGCTCATTATAATCTGTGGTGTGTGAGCAGCGACTTCACTCCGCTGTTCACTTGCTGGAGGGAGTGATCTCCTCCAACTCCGCGACTCCTGCACAACATGATGGACATACCAAAGACAACAAAACGGGAAGAAGGTTTATGGGTCTGATCTAAGGTAGGTGACTCTGAGAATGGTGCTGTAAATGTTGCTGTGTGGTTGTTTTCGGGTTTTCTTGGTGCAAATTGTCTGCACGCCTGGAAGCGTGACCAGCAGTGAGGGTTTAATGACAGTATTATTAGTTATTGCTCTGCGTGCATTGCATTGCGTTGTTTATTTCTGTTTGCATGTGGAACTCCTTCTCAGTAGTAGCATTTTAGGAATTACCTTTGGATTTATAGTGAAATAATTAATATTAGAAAAAGATTTAAAGTGTATAAAAGCTATACAACCTCTGAAATATATCTAATTTGCTCTTCCTCTTCAGCCCCTTCCTCCTCATCTCTGTAAAGTGATGAACCCAGTGATCAGTCAGTCATCTGATCTCCATCATCTCAGGGTCTCACAGAGCTCTCCATGAGACATGGTGCTACCTGACAAAACCTCCAGACCATCTGCCTCCAAGAAGGTCCCCAAGCAGCGGGCCCTGGGGCACCAGAGCCTTCCCTCCCCGGCCCTGTGCTGCGCCTGTGGCCTGTGCATCATGCTGGCTGGCATCAACATCACCCTGGTGGGAGCCTTTGCCTTTGGCACCTTCGTCCCTACTGGCAACCCCCCCATCATCATCGGGCCTCTCCTTCTATTGATAGCCCTGGCCTTCTTCACAGCGTGCTGCGTGGTCAGCAGGAGGCCCCCAGCCCACATGGCCCGCACGGCCAAAGGAGGCGAGAAGTGGGGGCTGATGCGAATGGGGACAGCAGCGTTTGAGATGGAGACCAGTGAGCACACGCTGCAGGACACCACCGCTGTCCAGCTCAGCCCCACCAACTCCCCCTCCACCTCTCACAAGTCCAGCTCCAGCCACGGGGGTGATGCTGCTCCTCCGCTTGCTGGCTGCCAGGATGGAGCCGGTAAGCTGCACGTGTCAGAGATGTCTGACATAGGTGTCACTGGAGATAACACCACCTTGACCTCTGACAGCAAGGCCATCACTGCCACACAGATGCTGCCTGCTCTGAACACTTCGTCTACGTAGCGTGGACTCTCCTCTGCAGCCCGGCTGTTTGCTTCAGTGTTTTGATGTTTACACGATGGAAATGTTTAGTGTGATTGCCAACACTGATTGGCATGTTTAAAAAGAAGACTACAGATAGAATGACGAGCAGATTGTCAGATTCTAAACTGTGAAAACTTCCCTGATTGTAACTTATTCGCTGTGTTATGCTGTTGAATGTTTAGCTCAGTCCCAGGATGCACGTTATATTCCCACAACACAAACAGTAACAGGAGATGATACCTTAATCCAAGTGCCTGTTTGTATACTTCTCATTGTATTAAACATCCAGTTAAGACAGATAATCCCGCATTCATGTGGATCCACTGTGGTTAGCACTTATCAACCTACGTTGGGAAAGCAGATGTCCAGCCAAGCTTTTCTGAGTCATGAAAGCTGTTCCTGCGTAAGCCTGGTAAATTTCAGTCACTGTTTTCTCCCCCACACACTTTGACAGAACTGTTAGAATTTTTGCTTTTAAATGCTTGCATCCGCTGCAGTGAGTTGTGTTGTGTCATGATGGATATTCAAGAACAGTCAGTGAATGTGTATGTAAAGTTGTAGCTCCATATTTGTCATGTTACTGCAGATGTCAATACATGTCAGTGGCACCTGTATGTTTCAAGCTGAATTGTTATTTAAGTGTGTTTCTGTTCAAATAGCTTGGTGAGGATCTAGAAATTAACAATCAGTTAACAGACACAAAACCATAAAAAGATACACGACAGTGTGTGTAAGGAAGGTATATGGCTTGGAAAGATAAATCCTTCGTTATCTGAGAAAAGCCAGCTGCGGCAGTGCAAACACCTCCTTCCTGACAAGTTGCCCATCACTTGGCATCTGACTCAACAGCTGCTGGAAAAGGCCAGAGCCCTGTTTACTCATCATTATACATCTGCTGTCCACAAACACAGCAAGACACACAGTGTGATCCCCTGCACACAAGTCAACCACTGGAAAAGATAACAGAGCATCCACAGCCTGCTGCTCTTGCCTTATGAATGAATGTTATTCATTCATTATTATGTAATGAATGGTATTCTATGTTATATGTTTGCTGTTGTGTCCATGTATGTCTCACTATGGACCCTGAGTCTGAAATAAAGATATATATATAATGGCTACGTACAGGCAGTGACGGTGTGTTTAGTTATCCAGTGATGGTGTTTCTATAACTAGGATGACATGTCTCGGCAACCTCGACTCATTTCAGTAAAGTGTATTAATAAGGTCATGTTGCCCTGACGGATGTCATGGTGAGATTAGTTTAGTGTGGAGTTGCAGGTTGCTGTAACAGAGCCATTTTTACACTGATGATAATTTACTTAAGTCTCCAGTGTAAGTGAATTTCCCTTAAAGACATATATGAATGAGACACTTGTAGAAATGAAGGTTTCAAGAGTTCTCCCTGAAGATCTGAGGTTCTACCCAGAGCCATTTGAACCTGAGGAAAGAGTTTTTCAAGGGTTCTTCATAGCCATGGCACAGGTTGTGTGTCAAATCTGAGGGGGGGACATGTGAACCAGGGGATTTGGGGTCCTCCCACAGGAAGTTTTGAGTGTCAGACTCTTAATTTCCTGTATTCTGGTGAATTTTTCTGCATCAGTATGTGGTGGAAAAGTCTTAAATTCGGCAATGCACATAAATATTGAGGGGAAGGTGTCCCCTGCATCCTCTTGAAATCTACATTTATGCTTTGTACAACTAAGATTTCACTAGCGAGACCCCGGCCACAACAATATGTCATTTAAATGTTTAATTATAATTTAGGAGGTGTTAGCTGTTGAGAACTGGTGAATGGATGTAAGTGAGGGGAGACTCAGTGTGGGGGTTCCATCTCAGGCGTTTTTCCACCTGAGCTGATTACAGGCCCCCAGACAGTACCTAGAATGAGACATGGGAGAGGTACGCACCAGACTTAATAAGAAGAGATGAGGGGAGAAGGGAAGAGAGGATGCAGGAATGCTGGTAGGTATGAAGAAGGGAGGATGATGGATGAAGAGAAGGGACAGGAAGGGTTGGTTAGAGAAATCTGAGACAAACAAAGCAGGATGGGTTGACCAGGAATGAGTAGGATTGGCAGGTAATTGGAGGTGAGTTAACAATTTAACTTCATTTCAATTAAATATCCTTTTTAGCCAAATAACTCTTTTTGGATGAAAGAGTTCTCTAAGGATTTTTGAAAGCATAGGTATTAAATATAGCTCCCTCACCCTCAAATATTTAAATGTTTACCTACATTTAAAATGGTATTTTTAAATATCGATGTATCTGGAATCCCTGTAATCATTTATATTCACTTTTGTTTTGCCATAGTTGATATTTTTACCATCTTATCATGCCATACAAAAGTCAGTTGCATACCTTTACTGAACCGAAATCATGTTAACTGGTTGATGACGTACAGCAAAGGGCGTGGGTCAGAAACGAACCCAGGCCACTGCAAAGGCCTCAGCCTATACTGGGCACTCACTATACCAGGTGAGCTGGAGGTTGTCCCAGCATCTTTATTTCTTCACTGTATTGAAACTGTGATTTTAACCTCTCACAACTGATACCAATTTATGAGGAAAATCTTTACCATTTCTTGTATTAAAGTTAGGTATCAAGAACCTGAGTGTTTACTTCAATGTGATCAGTGTCAGGTCCAGTAATAATGACACACTTGGAGAACCTTGTTCACTACATTAATTCAGGGTTTGTGCATTTACTGTTTGAGGTGTAACAGACATTCGGTTATAAAATCAAGCATTGCTTTCAGTGATAAAGTTCATCTTCGCTCTCCAGCTCTTCATCTGCATAGGAAGAAGAAGAAGATGCATTGTCCATCTCACTGCTTGCTTTCTCTGCTGGGACATGTCGTGTCTTCCTGTGCTGAACGGGACGCTGGAACCCTCCTCAGGACCAGTCTCAGACCAGTGGGGTCACTGGGGTCATCGTAAAGGAAGGATTTCCACACAAAGTCTCCAGCATTGCTGCGGACAGCTTGTGGGGGACGTAGGTCAACACCTCCGCTAAGTCGCTAGGTCCTCAGTTTGGCACCCAGGTGAAGAATTGCAGGTGGCCTCTCAGAGAGGACAGGGTGGGAATCTTCCTCTGGTTTACTGCATGAACAACGAGGCTACAGAGGGTTGGAAATGTCTGTGAACTCATCCTCCTCATATTTTTAGAGGGAAAAAATGCAAAAACATTTTGCATCCACCTCTCAAGCTTACTGATGGGGAAAGTCTGACAATCAGAAGTTACATTTTTGACTTGAAAATAAATTATTTGTTAAGTTTTAACCAACAATACAAATAGAAAAATATAACTCTTTCTCACCTTTGCCATCTCAACAGCAGGTGAATGCAGATTGACAGGTGGATGCAGGACTCTTGCAGTACTTGAAATACTTGATAAAGGATTATTTTAGGAATAAGTCAACAGTTTACATTTCAACTGTTTGTGACAGTTTGTTCAAACACTTAGAGACGTTAGTATTCTGATGCATCGCCCATGGTTACAATCACACAAAGGACTGATTGATTATGTGTTTGCTTTCAATTCATCTCACTATGATTAGACACAAAAGATTCAACACTGCAATATTATCACCTGCTTAAACAATGTGTGCAGAGAGGCATCTTTTGGAGGCTGAATTAAAATAATCATGTGCAATAAATAATAAGAATAAAAGTAAAATAAGAAATAGAAAAAAAAGATTTTCAAGGATTAAGGGTAAAAAATACAAAGATGAGAAAAAATACGTGATGTGCTCAGCGTGTTGGTGGGCTCTGCAATCTTTCAGTTTATGAAAATATAAAATGTACATAATTCATACATAAGCGAACACAAGCACAGCATGATTTACTTCTGCATAAAAATAAAATGACTTTGACAGTTACTTGAATTTGTTTAATACATTAGTGGAGAAAGTTTTACAGGGTTTTCCAAGCAAAAATAATAAAAGGGAAAAATTAAAAATTACTCTATCGGAGAGCATCACCCACCAAACTGAGGTCCTGACCAGTGTCTGCTGGTCTTAGACTCTATGGCAGGGGTGTCAGGCCAGAACTGGCCCACCAAAGGGTCTAATCCGACCCACTGGATGACCGTGCACACCTAATAGCACTTATAAAGGCTATGAGGTGCCAGGTTTCAGGAGCAAGTTAAACATTGAGTAGGTTTTTTTGTGTAAAGTGCTGCTTCAGACGCTTTTCCATCCCAACCACTTTAGTTTAGTTTGGTGTGGTGATGCCAGGATTACGACACAGGAGTGGGAATGTATGGGAAAATGCACATGTAATGACAGCGAGTAGTCGACTGACTGAATGTGGAAAAAACTGAGAAATATTGTTGAAAACATTCTGAGCTGTTGTTATTTATAGGCTATTATGCAATGGTTTTACTGCCCCGACCCACCTCTAATCAAATCAAACCGTATGTGGCCCGTGAACTGAAATAAATTTGACACCCCTGTTCTGTGGGAATCCCTTCTCTCCTCTAACACCAACACACACAGCCATTATTCACATTGATGTGGCTTATTTTATCGGCAACATGAAATCATTTGACCAAAACAGTAAGAAAGTCATGTTTGTTATGTAATGATCAGGAAACAAAGACTATGTGTATAAAAATATTGTGTGTGTTCATGTTTCCTGTGAACAAACCATAATCCTTGAATCTGTTTCACCATGGTGAAGTCTCACAGCATCTTGCTCTCTGTTGTTCCTCATACTCATTACATGATTCCCCACCCATTAATGTCAGAGAAAACTGCCTGTGATAATTGACAAATGCATAAAATGGCTGTAATTTGCGCAGCAATCTGTATGTTATTCCACCCCGTTCATTAAAGTAATAATTTGTGTATTCAATAGTGATAGTGAAGCTGAAGGCTCATAATCACATGTGAGTGTCAGTGAGAGTTGAATGATTCACAAAAGGCTGAGGCTGAGGCTGTTAGTTTTATGCAAATGGCTGCCATTATGATGAGGAGTGAGCGCACAGTGAACTGGAATCACATGCAGCAGCTCAATAAGTGATTATTCCTGGGGGAAAGAACAATTTAAAAAACAATTCAGCTCCATTGAGAGAGATGAAGTGTTATAACTCCACCTTGTGGAGAGGATAATAGGTCTTATTAGTGCTCGTGAAGTACAAGAGGACTACCTCTGAAGTAGTCTTGTAAAGTAATAAAACACATATCACTCCTGTTGCCTGGTGCTTTGAAATAATTTAATCAAGACAACAGGAAGTCAGATAAGAAATGTTTTAAGACACATCCTCTTATTTCCTCTATCTTGAGTCTGCATTCATTATAAATCTTGATTTTTATATTAAGTTAAAGTTGCATAATATCTCCTGTTTTCTTCACATGTTACATAAATAAGGACGCATTAATAAAGAGATTATCTCCAAATTTAAACAGCAGGAAAATGTTCATGTATTTGACTGTCTACATTTCGGCCACTAGAGGGCAGTGTCGCCATTCACATAGTGTTTCCACGCCAGGTGAAGATGGTCGTTTTCACTTCACGGTAAGACCACTTACTGGGTTTGTTTTGATTCAGTCTTCGGCTCTGATATTATATTAATTCATATTTAATTAGAAATGATGACAAACTCCAGCCCAGCACTTATAATACTCTCCAAAAGCTTCACTCTTCTACCCGACCATGCAATCTGTCGTGCTTTGGTCCTTTAAATCTCTCTGGAAATCACACTCAGTTACAGTTTACTAAGCTGTTGCTGTTTTGTGTTGCGTTATACTAACAGATATTTATAATATTATGCCATCCTCATTGATATGAAATGGACACATTATCAAAATTAAAGACACTTCTCAGTATCATAGCAGGGCTGCTGTATTAGACAGTTAAATGTACTTAAAAACTGGCAGCTGAGAGTAGAGTCGTTCATAGAAAGTGCAGATTTAAAGCCCCCCTGTGTTACTTCACATGTTTGAGCTCCACTGTAGGCCTACATAATAATGTAGCCTGTGCGCACTAGAGGGCTGTTTTCACACTCATCTGCTGAAGGAGGAAAGTGTCTCTGTGCTCACCTTAAATCTGAGTTTAAGACCTGTGTGTGCAGTATGATTTTGTGACATCACAACTGGTTTGCTAAGCAACATGTACTTTATAGAAGTGTGATCCAGGGTGTAGGTTTTGTTTCAACATTTGGGGAGGTGAAGTTTCCTCTACCAGAAAATTTAAAGCATCAGACACTTAATTTCATATTAATTTCCTAGTTCTATGCACCATTTTTCCCCTTTAAGCATCAGTTTTGGTATAAATGTCTTTAACTTTGTCAAAATAAAAGTCTGCTACTTTCATATTTTTATTTAGTGGTGTTGATGATGGTGCTGGGGGTGGTAGCAGTTGCAAATGCACATGCTCTAAATATTGCGGAGGGTGTCTCGCCCTTAATTCTACTACTATGAATGTGGTGTTAAAACCCACAGTGGACATAATGAGAATGGACCTGTCAGTGGAGTAAAGTAGTAGAAATCCAGTAGTTGCTGGACTTTTGAAATGAAAATATTTGCATATTCTTAAAAGGATTAAAAAAAAATTAATGAGGGTGAAGGAGTAGATGCAGTTTTATTATTTATTTTTTAGAACTGATAAGGTCATGAACTTTTTTATGGATAAAACTGTGTTTTTGTGTCTTATGAATATCTGTAACAATTCTTAATAGGAATAGAAGATGTAAGATAACACTCGAGATTTATTAAACTTGTACACTTAATTGGCTTCCCATTGATAGAAGACGCTTAGAAATCAAGTTGGGACTTACACATAAAATTGTTCATAATGAGGTCCCCAAATATATGTACATCTGCTTTAATCACTTCAGAGACAAACACATCCCTTTTAGATTTATCGTTCAGTGGAATAATGTGCCAATATCTTAAACTGGTTGAAGCAGAGAACATTTTCAAGCAGGCTATGAAGAAATGACCATATAGTATCTCAGAATATTGACCTTTCACAAACCACCACAGTGTTATCCTTACATGTTATTGTTTTGGTATGTAATTATATGGATTTTGTATTTGTGCCTTGATCTTATGTTCCTGTGACACAATTAACTCTTTAAAGCAGTGTAAATTTTGCTTATTTCCTTATTTCTGGTTGGCTGTATCAGTTTTCTGAATTTGTATTTCTCCACATCCAAAGTATTTGGACCTTGAACGCACCACGGCCTCTAACTGCGCTTGTTCAAAGTGCCCGGCTGCGCTGCACCGTCCTTGGCGCCTCCTCCTGCCTGCAGCTCACTGAGTTTCAGAGGGATGCAGTGATCCTCCTGCGGCCCCGAACCACAGCCAGGTCGTCTCTGAACCGTCGCCTGAAAAATACATTTCCCACAGGTAATACACTACACTCCCAGATATTCAAAAGATAGAACAATAGCAAGGTTACAGTGTCTTTGACCTCCTCTGTGAACATAATCATCACCAGGTGAGTGACCCCATGTGCTTCATGCACGCTGAACTTCCTATACACCGGCCCGCCTCGTATACAGTTTGCCCTGGCGTGTTGTATAAGCCATTTGTCTTTCTGTCCCACCTCTGTTGTCGGGTAGAACAGGCGTTTAACATCCCACCTCTTGAAGTGAAGTGCCATTAATTTTATCCGTCTTTTCAGTTTGCAAAGTGTCCCTCCAAACAGCAGCCGGCTTGATCTAATTCCTAATGACTGTTGTGAGTGCTGACTCGGCTATTGTAAAACAAATGATATCTCTGTCCTGTTGGAATAATCCTAATCTATTTCAATGGAAGGGGCTGTATTAAAATGACAAAAGGGGGAGGATATTTCCATCTCATGATAAATGTGCAAATGTCCACCAAAGCTGAATCAGACACCACATTTTAATGGCCTGATTGCTCGTTCATTTCTCGCCTCATTCTCTAGCAGCCCTGCTCCCTCCTTTTTAATGCGGAGCTGGTCATATTTTGTCCCAGATTAGTATAGATGCCGGCTGACAGTTGCCTCTGCTCAAGGTATTTAGAAGACATAATTCATTCATAGATCTAGAAGTGCTCCCATTTGTCATCCCCATTTTTTATGCTCTCCACAGTCGCTCATTCCTCTGGGTGATGTGTGTGTGTGTGTGTGTGTGTGTGTGTGTGTGAGAGAGAGAGAGAGTGTGTCAGGGGAGATGAGGGCCATGGCAGTTTTCAGCTGATGTATTAGCTGGCATATGCAAGCAATGAATTATCAAGGAGGAAAAGGAGTCAATTATCCACTCCTAAAGAGGGGCCAGGCCTGTGTGGCCTAGGGGCCCCTTTCCATATTTACCAAATGATTTCACAGAAAGGTACGCTGGGAGACCTGGGGAGGAGACAGTGAGCAGACAGCACACATGCACGAACACACGACTACGACCCTCTCGTCCCCTCTCGTCACTTCTCCTCCGTGCACATGCTCAGTGCGGGCCTCCTCGGCTAACAAGGACAGGCGGTGACGTTTTGGATCCGAATGGTAATAATCCATTTTATACACACCAACTCCTCAAACTGATTTGGGCTGAGCTGGAATAGCCACGCCGTGACCGTCAGCCATTTTGCCGTGTCCCAATTCTCCCTCCCCTGACTCCCCTCGAATCAAAATGGGCCCCTGATTGACTGTGCCGCTCTGACTAATAGAGTGGATATGGTAAATGAAATACCCGGCACTTTCATTCCAAAGTCTCTTACCCCCTGTATCCCCAGTCACTTTGCCTTGACATGTTTTCAGAGATTGAGCGTTCTATCCTGTTTTTGATGAGGACGGGCTGAGAAGAGGTGCGCGCGGCGGCGGTGGCGGTGATGCCTCAGAGCAGCCGGGACCCTCGGACATGGGCGGCTGAGCTGACAGGGCCTCTGGTGACTGACGGGGCGAACACTTAGGGAAATGAGGTCATTAGACAGCATTATGAGCGGGCTGATAGCTCAGTAATGGGTTTTAACTTTGGAATTTAACACAGAAGCCCACCGGGGATGGGTTTGATGTGCAGGCAGACAGGTGGGTTCCTCCAGAATAAAGACGACAAGTCTCACGGGCACCAGAGAGAACAGACTCGGCTGAGAGGGGGATAAGAAGGGACGTGGAAAAGGAGAGAAAAGTAGGAGGAGGACGGGGATATGTTCTAAAAATAAAGCACAGCAGACAGCGATCTTCTTTAACACAAAGAAATCAAGAAGAGGGTTTCAGCATGACTTCTGTTTTTGGCCCTGCCCTCCACTTCGGGCTTATCGAAAGAGTTTTGCTTTCTTTTGATTTGAGCGTCCACACAAACCAAGTGAAAAATTATCTCCTCCATCCAGCTGATTGTTCCTCCAAACTGTTTTAATCTGTTATGGCTCAACAGCAGAAGGTACTGATTCCTAAAACAATGAGAGTTCCAGAAGGTTTATAATTTTGCACGCTGTATGCACACAGCTCCCGAGCTGCCTTGAGTCTTAAGAAAGGGCGTCTAAATTTAGCGCGTAACGATAAACTCTTAAGTTATAAGACATAGGCTAATGCGTAAGGGTGTTAAAACCAGTGGGATAGTTTAGTGGAGATTAAGGGACGTATCAAAGACTTGTGTAAAGCTCCATCAAGAGCTGTGCGGTTGTTTGGTGGGCATCTGCACATGCTTTTTTTTTTTAAAGGGGCAGCTCACAGAGCTTTGTCAGCCAGTAAGTGACTGATAATGTCTCAACATCACTCCCATTACTCCTTTTGGCTGTGCTGTGAAAACGAATGGTCCACTTTACTGCCGCCGTGGACCTAGCGAGCTCTGTTCAGGAGGAAGATTTAGAGGGGCGTTATGGCCGTCCAGAGCAGGGTAGGACAACTCACAAGAGAGGATGAAATGGATGAGGTCGGGTAGAATGATGGCGGCAGTTTCATTCACTCCCCTGACTTGGTTTGGGGGAGATGAATCACGCTTGGCCACTGTGAGAGGGTTATGGAGGGAAAAAGAAGGTCAGGTTTCCATGGCAGGATTTTTTCAGTAGAGCAGATGAGGAGGGTTGGCAATACAAATCAAGTCAAGAGGCTTCACAATATGTTTCGGCTCCGTGTCCTGCAGGCATCTCTCTCACGGCACTCTGGAGAATACACACTGAGTTCAACCTCATCAGAACAGTCTGACTGGTCAAGCAGTGATTTCTCATTTATTAGAGGAAGACGTGTGTGTGTGTGTGTGTGTGTGTGTGTGTGTGTGTGTGTGTGTGTGCGCGCGCGTGTGTAGTGGCAGTCTGTTTATTCCAAAAGTGTTAAGTATCTTTCACAAACTGCTGCTGCTGTAATCAGCATCTGTCAGGGAATTCATTATGCTCAAGTGAACATAAAGCCTTTCTTTGGAGTTGTGAGAAAGAAAAAAAAAACACAGCAAAATCACAGCCCCTTTCACTACCAGAGGTGTGGATGATCGCTGCAGCGGGCTTAAGTGACAGGTAAATTGCAGGTTAAGTGGAGAACACAGTCTTTTAACAAGAGACTCCAGGCTCCTGCAAATCCTCCTTAGTCTTTAATCTGAATACAAAAGGCAGGGGCGGGGGGATTAAATCTGACCCCTCAATGTTCTGTTTGTTCCAGACTCCACTCGAGGGCCTGCTGTAGCCAGCAGAAGAGTCCCAGGTTTCCTTTTGTGCCATGTGGCGGCATTTAAAAACAACACCGTCCACAATGCTGCCTCTTTAGTGGTTAACTTTGCGGGGACAAAGAGAGGCCAGAGTCACCAGCTTCTCCTCTCCCAGCCACTCTTATCAAGCTTTGGTGCAAGATGTAGTTTTAGTTCTTTTAAAAGGGACTGTTTATTAAATTGTGGATGAAACACTGTAACGCGGCATCATTATCACAGTTCTGCCGTGGAAGAAAAACAAATCCTTCTTTATTTAGCAGCAACGACTCTTAGAAAGAGGAGAAGGGGCCGGGGTGAGGCAGGCGGTTAGGGCTTGCCGAGAGAAAGGCGCTTTGGGTTGTCAACGTTTTAGAGGCTTAGAGTCAAACCTATCCGGGCTCAGGAGAGAGGAGTCTGGGTGTTAGGCAGGCAGAATGACTCCTGATAGAAGGAGTTTGCGGCTCAAGTCGAGAGGAATCGTCTTGGCTCCCGGATGAGGCGAGGACTAATTGATTCTCTGAAGTTTCCTGTCGCAGAGCCCGATTACAGGTATGACCGGATTAAAAAAGGAGAGGGAAAAAAACAAGGGATCTGGAGGAGGGAAATGGTAAAAATCAAAGAGAAAAGAAGATGAGGGCTGCCATAGACGGATCAGCATCGCTTAGACGCATTGATGTGCTTGCTTTTGTGTGCGTTTTGTTTGTGTGTACGTTCATGTGTACACACACGGCTACAGCTGTGTTTGATCTTTATACTCAGTGGCAATCATCAGGTCACATTGCAAGGCCCCTTTCACCGGCGTGTTGCACAGGAGCACATTGTGTTGTAGCAGCATGCTTCCCCCAATCACTCACTTCTGGTTAACACGTCTCAAAGCCAGAGGCATGTGTCTCGCCTGCCCATAACAGCCCATGACAAGATTGAGTACTGAGGCATGTGGGAGCCATAGTGAGGCGGGCTCTAAGAGAGAGGCCTCCAGGAGAAGGAGAGTTAGGACGCATATCTAGACCTAAGCTGTCATGCGTGCGGCTGTAATGGCTTGTTTAGTGGCAAAGTCCAATCTAGGGCCCCAGAGAGCCATTATTCCTGGAGTATCGATCGGGCCCTACGGCCACCACAGCTCGGGCCCCTGTCCCTGATCCTGTTCAGTAATAAGCGTACTCATGTCAAGGTGGTAATTATCATTGATCTGTAGCCGCTGCGACAGGGCAGCGGCCCCTTGCCGTGATTCATACCCGGCGTGGGGCTACTGGACTTGAGGCACCAAATCACCAATCTCATAGATGCAAGCAGCTTCTGGTGGCACTGCCATGCCTGGCCCTGAAAATAAAGGAGTTAGGAGATGGATTTCAGTTTTTTGGGGTTTTGCTGCTACTTTCCGGGTGGCAGTTTTGAACAAGGCTAATTACCAGCAGGAGAGTCCTGCTTGTTGTCACTGAACTCTGAAATCTTCAGGACTAACTCTATTCTTGTTTTACTCACACAATGAAGCAGGCTGCACAAAGTTAAATAAACTTAACTTTCTTCCTGGAGGTGTTCTTTTCATCTCCTCATCCGTCATTACTAATGTTGTTCCCCCCTCCTCTTGTTGTCCTTCCCCTGCATCGACCAGGATGCCCCCACCTCTCCTCGGGTTATAAGCAGGGAGATCTATCACTGTTGATCTAGCTCTGTGTGGTGACCTGCGGTGCAGTGAGATGAGCAAAGTGTGTACAGACAGTGTTATTGTGCATGCTTTATTACTATGTTAGCATTGTACTATGAAGTACATGACAGTATACAACACTGTAGGTGTTGACTTTTCTTCATGGCCATGCTAGAGGCTCCAGGGATGGATGACTTTACTCCAGACTGAAATATCTTAGCAACGTTTGGATAAATCTTTTGTGCAGACATTCATGGTCCCCAGAGGATGCCTAGTAGGGCTTGAGTATTGTTTTTATTGATAGCAGTAACAATTCCAGTACCCTCACAATGATACCAAAGCAAGTAGAGTACTCCATTTACTACCCACAATGTGAATGGAGTGGTGTGCAGTGTAGCCATACTTTCATTTTCATGGCATCTCAGCACGCTTAACTACAAACTCCATCAAATATACCTTGCTCAGCTTCACCACATCACAGACTGTATGGGTTGTAGCTGCTGTGAGAGTGTGAGCTCCATGCTGAGGACAGTTGTGAGAGTCCGCTGGCTGCACACACAGTGACAGGGCTAACTGTTAGCACCACACAGTCAATGCCACCTCGCCACCTGGTTTTTACGATAGTGTTAAGCTGTTTCAGTGTTGTAATGAGTTTGTTGAGACTGTGTAACAGCTACTGTTGTGTTAGCTCAAGCTTTAATGGGCAGCATTGAACTGACTGTTCACTGAGAGGAGAGCTCCGGAGTATTGTTTGACTAGAGACATTTCGATTCTACTTGATACAGGATTATGTTAGTCAATATAAAGGTATTATATATCGATGCCCAGTGTCACCATGAAGTTGACATTTTTGTTTTTTGGTAAGATGTATCAACAGCTATTGGATTGATAGTCATGAAATTTGGTGCAGATATTCATAGTCCTCAGAGGATTAATCCAAATACTTGATGCTCTTGCACTAACTGTAGCACAGACATTCATTATTCCTAGATTCCTAGAATTTTCCACTAGCCCCACTATGAAGTTCACATATGTGGTTTGAGTTAAAATATATCTACAATTGTTGGATGGATTGACATGAACTTTGGTACAGACATTCATGTTCTCCTCAGGATAAATTGTAATAACTTTAATGCCCCCCCCCCCCCCCCGACTGTTTGTCTTACACCATCATCAATTGAAATTTTCATTCATTTAATACTGTGGTTTATAACGCATATGTTTTGGTTATGTCCAAACCTCTCCACCTTTTGGATACGTATTTTTAAAACTTTAAGCGAGACGTTTGAAACCCAATTGGACCCCAACTCAGTCTGCAAACTTTTTGGTCTAACTTTGAAGGAATCCCGTGCTATCTTACCAAATAAAACCCACGCGGTTATAGGTTCATCTAAACTGGAAGCAACGTACTCCCCCATCCTTTTCTCATTGGATCAGAGATGTTATGCATTTCTTAAATACACACTCAAAGGGTCCTTTCAAACCTTTGCTAAGATACGGAGTTCCTTTTTGGACTTTTTTGTTTAAATGCAGCCACTCATACTGTCTACGAACTATACAGAGATAAAGTTCTGCAGAACGATACAGTCTACCGTATACTGTAGTTCTGCATCGACTTTATCGGCACGTCTCTCACAGGCTATCTCTGATTGAATCTAATTGAACTACATGCTCATGGTAAACCCCCCACTTGTATTGGAGTGGCTGAGGCGAGTGGGGACAGGGAAACAGTGAGAGTCAGATAGGCGGCAGAGAGACAGACACACACACAGAGAAATAGAGAGATGGTGGGGGTTTCAAGGCAGGCAATCAGTTTTCTTTTTGTGAGCGCTGGAGCGGGACTTGTGTCACCTGCAGACCAAACCCCATTTCCTCTGATTAAGTCCTTTGAAATATTCCATTTGTCAGTGTCACGGCCCTGGCGTGTTGCCGCGGTGAGCAGCCAGCCGTGTCTGTTGACTGTGTCATTCTCCAATTTACATCAGACACTGACAACATCATCATGTCCCTAATGTCCCCTTGGCTTGCTCTTGCTCAACCCTTTGCTCGCGCTCTTTATTTCTCTGTTTTGTTTTTTGTCTATCTCTGATGCGCCTGTTTGCGTCCTCTGTATCACAGCTACACGAGACCAGTCGCTGTCTGGATCCACATGTGACTTCCTGTGCAGAGTGCAATCTAAACAGTTTGCCGGAATCTGGGGACTATCACTTTATGCCCAAACCTTAAGGGAGTTTTCCTCTTCAAAGTGTTGTTTTTTTTGGTGTCGAGAGTATCAACAGCCAACATCACTCAGGCCTCAAACTCTCATGCGTGTGATCTAACCCCATTAGCAGCCAATGTCTTTTCAGGAGCAGAGCCGGCATGGTTCAGAGAGGATGGAAATTTCAATCTCCTCTCTATCATTTTCCCTATCATTACTCCATTCACACCCATTTCTCTCCATCCTGAGTCCCGAGAGGGAGCGGAGCGGCTGAAAAGGAGGGCATCGTGCACTCTGTGCCCAACTTTAATATGAGTGGAGCAAAAAAAAAGAAAAAAAGAGTGGGGGTGTTTATACATTATTAGGGGTCTATTATAAAGCTGCTATCACATTCTCCCTGTTCTCTCCCTCTTCCTTTCATTCCCTCACTCTCCTGACAGGTAGCGGGCGGGCCGCCTTGATGACTAGACTCAATCACCTGTGACAGTTTTGATTTGATGTCACTCTCTGGGTCGCTCTATTTGTTTGAGCAGTTAAGAGGTAATTGTGTGACATTGGTGGTGGAAGACGTGCTTTGGCGGCGCACCCGCTGAACCGAGGGGACGAGACGAGGGAGTGTGGCAATAATAAATGAGGGCTATTTTCCCCAGCATTCCCAGACTGTGTGTATGTGTGTGTCAGTGTGTGTATTGCAGGGGTGTGTAGCTGATGGGGGGAACACGAAGGGGCGATGAGCCCCTCTACCCTGGGGGAATTCAACTGTGAGATGCACATTGAGGTCGCCTGCACCCACTCTTATCATCACTTCCTCTGGTCTGAACAGAATTGTGTCTGTGCGTGTTTGCTTTTTTCCGTCAATGATGAGTTTAGGTGTCACTTCAGGAACTTCTGCACTCTCAACACTTTGACAAGTGATGCAATATGTTTCGTGCTGCTTTTGATAGTTGGTGAATTGTTTTCAACAGCATGTTGAATCCTGAAGATGACTGTACTTATGATGGAATTGAAGTTTGAAACTGATTTACACAAACTTTTTATGTGTGAAGGTAAATGTTAGTACAAAATTAATAGTGATACAAATTCAGGTTTTGAAATTAGCAATCTTAGACATAATAGATTGAGTATGATTTCAGCAAAAGGCCAAAGACTGAGATGAATAAAACCCTGGAACAATGTCTTAGATGACTGTACAACAAAAAGCACATACGAAGTCCATTTCAAGTGACCATAATCAATATTTCTAATTAACAATGTGTAATGTGTAAGGAGTTGGTCATGGTGATGAACCCGCTGATGCAGTTCCTCTCAGCTCTACAGAGTGTTTGAGCATTTTCAGCTCACTGTTTTGGTTTTATGTACTCAACTTCATTGTTTTAGTTCACCCTCTCCGCTCACAGAGTTGTTTTTGGCGGCAGCAGGCAATTATTTTCAATGAAAAAGCTTTAATAACCAACTTTACACTATTTGCCCAGCACCAAACAGCAGACAAACAAGAACATCAGCAAGGCAAGGCAATTTTATTTATGTAGCACATTTCATTCACCAGGGCAATTCAATGTGCTTTACAGAGTAATAAAAAAAAGATTTATAATTTTTAAAGTGCAAAGTGCTGGCAAGTGATACCAGAGATACAACATTTAAAAAGTATAACCTTGTGCAGTTTAAACCAAGTGGAAATAAAAGTAAAAAAAAAAAATAAATAAATAAATAAAAAGAGAGCACATGAAATACTCCCACATTTAGATGTTCAATTAAATTAAATAAAAAACAATAATTGTGTAGAGCAGTGGTTCCCACCTGGTGGGTCACGATCCAAAATGGAGTCATGGGTTCATTCTGAATGGAGCGCAAGTGACTCGCCAATGTGTCAAGTTTGTAAGAAACACACTTTATTTTTGAAGTACAGTGAATTTCCGGCACAGAGCTTTTTATTTTGAAATGCCATTTCCTGCTGTAGAATGAGTGACCAATGGACAGTTACTTGACAGAGACAGCAAACTAGATCTGACATGGCCAAACACAAGTATGACACTGAATGTATTAAACTCTGTGGACCTCAAACTAATGACTAACTAAGGACAAATCTGGACCCCGTGGCTGGACCAGTTGGGAACCGCTGGTGTAGACTATGCAGTGCAAAGTTGGACAATTTTTAGCTTTGACTTTAAAGTGGTCAGAGTCAGGTCTTGTCTTGTCTAGTGAGGCATGTAGCAACTTAAATCTGAAAGTAGAGTGAATGTCAAACTTACAACTGCAAGTACCAAGAAAAAAAAATATCATGTGATCTGTGACCGCGAATTGATGGTTTTTTTCCCTTCAACAACACATGCACATGGTTGGGTTTAGGCAACTAAAACACAGAGTTTGACTTTACAGTTTTATAGGAGGCGAACAGCGGCCTCCTGGGTGAAAGTCGGTGGTTGCTGGACCCATCCACCACCCCTCCTGCCCACACTACTCCGACTTCTGCCGCCTTAACTGTTGTTGTTGTCCCGCTGTGTTTCACCCTGATGCTGTCGGGCACGGTTAAACAATAGCAGCGACCAGCCGACGTGAAAGGATGGCTTTTTTTATCGGTGTCATCGGAAGTCAGTGACTAATAGCCGGATTTCGGCGACTGAGAATGGGTTGTATATTTAGATAATTATTGTAATTGTTTAATCGACCTATATGACAGATAGAAGTTGATGATATAGAGGCTTTAAGATGTGTCATTTAAGGCTCACTTCAAAATGAATTACCATAGTTACTCACCACAATATGTTCTGAAAATATAAAGATGTAAAGAAAGCCTGTTAACTAAATAAATAAAGCAACATAATAAGTCACTCTGACTAACTTCACTGTCACCTTTAGATCTTTGTGGTCAGAATATAGCAGCAACAGACACCAACCATATTTTAAGAAACCCCAAAGTAAATCTGATAACGATTGTGGCTATTGTACAACCACATTGGCAGTAAAGTCCTCTCTGAATTCAGTGAGTCTTCAACTCTCTCTGGCTTTGAGTGCCAGAGATAATCTAGAATCCTCCTTTTCTTATGTAGAAGAAGCAGAGAGAAATCGTGGCTGAAGATTGCAAATCTGTGAGCTCCAGCTTTACTCCCCCTTCCCCTCTCTCTCTCTCTCTGGGTCCATTCGCTTACAACAGGGAGGAGGTAAAGGAGGTAATTTTAGGGAGAGCTGGATGTTGGTCTGGTCCAAACATCAGAGAATCTGACCCACTTGTGTTTTCTGCTCTGACCACTGCGCAGCACCGGGATAGTCTTTTGGCATTTGAGGTGCCAGCAAAAAGGCTTTCTTACTCTGCACATTGAGCTCATCCATTTGTTTGTTATCTCAATCCAGGATTTGGAGAGATACAAAGCTGATTAAACAACAAAAGCATATGGGAAGATAAAGAACACTTAGGTAATGGGTTTAGCCTGCCTGTTTAGCACGCCAAATTCATCCCCCTTTTCTCTCGGCTCAAAATGCATTTGTTATTCTTCTCTCAGCCTTGATCCAGATGGGAGAAAGGGAACAAGAAAGGGAGGAAAAACAACAAAAAAGAGTGAAGAAGAGGCTTTTGGTGACAATCTTGTGAGAGAGTCTGGGAAACCAGCAGCAGGGAAGTGCAGCAGGAAGCAGTAATAGTCTTACTGTTGCCATTGGCCTGCTGCTTGTGATGCATTTCTGTGTTGTGGCTTTAATTCTGCTGCTCTCACAGTTTATCAGTGTGCAATAATAGAGTGTTAGTTGCGTTTAAGTGCAAAAATATATTTTCATTTTTCATGTCATTTTTAAATGCCTTTTCTTCATCAGTGAGGTTGGCAAGTGACAGTATGTGGACAAAAATAACAGGACTGTTAAAACACTGTAAATCAATCCAATACAACTCCAACAAGTACTGAAATAAATGATGCTTCTGTGCACATTTTGTATTGAGTGTGGGAAAGGTGTTGATTTGCTATGGCTACTTTTTAAGGCTGACATTTGGGCCCTATCTCATTTCATATTTATCCTTATCTCTCATTTTTATTTGCCACTCAGCAGTTGGAAACTTCCCCTATGAAATGGGACAAGCCTGCAAGACCCTGATACATTATCAGTATGCTGCCGTTTACATAAACAGACGTGACGAGTGTGGCCGGACATTGCGAAAATGTCGTCTTCTGCAGTGGTGATTTCTCTTTCCTGGACTATAGGCATCCTTTTGTGGTTGTCAGGGTTGTCACAACTCATTCACAAATTATGTGTCACGCAATTATCAATCAAACAAGGTACCAAATAAAAAAGAAGACTGCTTCATTACCAGGCAACTAGTGGTGCTATGTAGGCTAACGTTAACAGCCCGTGCACCTACCCTGCCAGGTTGCACTGATATCAGAGGAGTGGTAACAAGTGCAGCAACTTTGCTGCTGGATTTGAGTTAAATTTTGGGTGTCATATGGGGAATGCAACATGTAAATATGTCAAAATGTGGGACTGCCGAGCACAAATCAATAATAATTATTGTAGTGCTAGCTGGCTATTTTGTTATCTACAGAGACACTGGCATACTAGCGATTTCTTTTGTTATGCCTGTTATAGAGAAAAGGACCATAATATGAAACGATAGTAAACTAAGATAATACAATGGTTATCATAATCTTTAAATCTTTCTTAAGGAGAAATACATTTGTTGGTTTCTTTTGTTGCTTGCACAGCTACCTGCCCGTACACTTCACCCTACCCCTCTATAGAGAGCTGTAGGGGTGATGTTTCTCTGTAGGCCAGTGCGAAAGTTAGCATCTCTGTTGTTCCTTCATCAAAAAGCCTATGGGATTTTTCTATTGGGTTTAGGATTATTGTTTAAAATAAGCTCTGTGTCAAACAAACATTTATGGTACACATTTTGTTTAGCAAGATAATTTTAACAAATGAATACCACTTTCTTGATTTTTGAATCCTAAATGCATTCAGCAGAAGTAAAAAGCTAATGTTAGACTATAAACAAACTAAATCACGGTCGCATTACGTAACATCCCTATTACAATGAAGCTGTGGAGCCGTGTCTGGCGCAATGACGTTCTATAGTCTCATTTAGCCACTTGTTAGCAACTGCCTTTTTTAAGCCGCGTAAAAGCTTTCAAATTCACAAGTGGGGTTCTTACTGATGTTTTTTATGTTGCAGAACAAAACGTGAACGTCTCTTTAGCTTGTGTTAATCACAGACCTTATTTCAGGCATCTAGCCAAACACCCACTCAAAAAAAACACTGACTTTGAGACGAAGGAACTGGGAGTACAAAAATGCTAACTCATTTCTGAGATTTAGGACTCATTCCTGGGGGGCTATGCCCCAACAAGAGTCAGGACACCCTACCCCTGGACGTGAACATGCAAAAGGGAGGGTTAAGTGATAAGAGGCGGGGGTGGATTGGGATTGGGCCTTTATTATCAGGTATTTCTATTGTATTGGATAGAAATAACTGTGACATTTTCAGAGTATAAAAACATTTATGACTTACTAGACCTGATTAGACAAGATGTGAGAAGTTTGGATCACAGCTTGTTCATTCCCACTGAAAAAGTACCCCTTGCATTATTTTGCAAGATGCATATGCAAAAATTACAGTGCCTTCAAACAAAAGTAAAAATGAATGACAAGTCAAAGACACGTCTTTAGCATTTCCACTTGTCTGTTCAGGAGGTAAACAGAAATTCTGTCTCCATTAACTTGGGTATATTAGTGTGTTAATGGGTGAAATATTTGCCTAATACAATAAGTACCCATCCTTTATGTGTTCATTGGGTGGCATGTAAACCAATACAGAGCCATTTAAAGCCAGCCTTACTCTCCCCTGGTGAACCTGGCTAAAAGCAATCTCAGAGCTTAGCAGTCACTCTGATAATAACACCTCACAGAGGTCAGTGAGCAATGAGGAGGGCTTGGGGAAAACATATTTACGCTCCTCCTGCTGCTTCCCCTCATGGAAAGAAGCCATGAGAAAGGTGCTTACTTAGACGAGATAAAGAGCGAGATGAGAGGCAGCGGACTTGGATTAGGGAAGGGAGACGATCACGGCCAGAAAAGGCAGGGAAGAGAGAGGGGGGGTGGAGGACAGCGAGGCCGGGAGCCGGTGTCTGGGCTGGTTGGATATGGGGGGAATATTAATCTGGGTTTAGTGTGAGCAGGACCCCACAAACGGCTCAAGCAAACAGAGCTTAGACGAGGCCAAGCCTCGGAGAAAGTCCTAAATCTTCACATTAGCTCCCCGCGTTTCTTCTGCTGAACTCGTAAGCTCTTTTTCTAAAGGACAGCACAAACAAACCACAACCCCCCAATAGTACCTCTTGCCAGTCCTACACTTCCTCTCTCACAAGCAGACACACACATACACACACACACACACACTCAAAATCAAGACGGCTTTGAAAATCGAGATTGCAGGAAATTTATAAATCCAGGGCCTGAGTGGATAGGGAGAGATTAGATGGGTCCCCCTCTTAAAGCGACAGGATGCCTCCCAATTGTGCTGCTCATTCTCCGGTGTGCCCTACTTCTGTGTCAGCGAAGAAAGAGAGAGCAAGGAGAAACACTTTGGGGTTTTGAAGAGCTGGTGTCATGATAACCTTGGCAATCCTTAAAAAAACCTTAACTAAATTCTGTGTGTTTAAAGAAAGCTTTTTATTGGTGGGATTTCTATTGCTGGAAGTTTCCAGGATTCAACCCATTCAGAGGTGCATCCATAGAATAAAAAGATTTCCGGAGATATCATTAAATCTAAATAGATTACCAGGAAGAGCTTATCCAAACTTTACATTTAGGCTTTTACATTAGTAAACACAACCAAACTGATTATCTATTTAGTAGAATATAAATTGAGTGGGGTCGTGATTGAGAAGGAGGGATGTGGAGGTGGATGAGTAATACATCTCAGCGGCTTCGGTGCCTAAAGAGGGTATCAGACTGTCCCGTTGGTGGAGAGAGGGGCCACTGAGGGAGAGAGGGAGCGAGTTGCTGAACCTCATCCCATCACCCGCAGCTTCCTGGCGGGGAGGGAACCAGGAAAAAGTGCCTTCTCACTGAGTTTCATTAACCTGACCACATGTGCCAAAAGCCCCGGTATTAGAGTTAATCAAACTGACATTGACACACTTGCTGCAGTCTTCTGGGTCACCTGGGAAGCTCATCCAGGGCCCTGCTGCTTCTAATGTCGAGGGTGCACACATGAAGTATGCATATGTTTGCTCATGTGCAGTGGCACACACTCAGCAGCTGACACAGTCATTGCAACGCTCCTCTGCGACCATAACTAAATGAAATATCATTTACGGAGTTCCAATTAAGTGTAGAGGGCCGTTTGATGTGAAGGAAGTGTGTCCAGCGCTGTAAGCTTCATGGCTAAATGTTATGATTGCATGAATGTGATTTAAACATCAAATGGAACCTTGAAGGGCCCATAGGCCTTATTTAGAGTCACACTTTAAATCATTAGAGTCTGGAGAAAATTTGAATCTCTAACATGTGACAAAAATGATCAAGTAAAATAAAATCTGTAAAGTATAATCTGCACTTTCACACTGACTGAGTGTGGACTATTTTTTTTTTTTTTTTTTTTTTACCATTTTTGTATTCTGTTTTAAACAAGAAGTAAATTTTATCAAGTTTGTTTTATTTGTGTGGCCCAAAATTACAAATTCAATTCAAACAACCTTCAGTCCTCTTAAAACACCTTAAAACCCAACCCTGTCTCCTAGAAAAATTATGTTTTTAATTATGTTTTTGTGGCATCGTAATCACTGCCTGGATTATTTTCAGAGACAGTGTTTCTTTCAGGTAACAAAACACAACCTTTATGTACTGCATAGGCTTTGCAAGGAGGATGGCGAGTGTACCAAGTGCTGAACCTTGACACCAGTTTCCTAGGTTGGCATCCAGACTCTGTCTTAGGTTAAAGGGCCAGTGTGTAATATTTGGCATGGTTTATTGTCAAATCTGAATCTGAATCTGAATATTCTACCTATTAATATGTTTATATAAGTGTATAATCGCTATGAAATAAAATTTGTTTGGCTTTCGTAGCCTTATAATTATGCTTATATATATATATATATATATATATATAGCAAGAGCCTTGCTTTAGAGAGGTCGCCATCTTGCACCGCCATGTATGTAAGGCAGCCCGAGTGGACAATCCAGCCAGCCAGAGAATGCGTTTCACGTGTATAAATAAACCAACGAAGACAGCGGAAGGAAGGAAGAAGGAGGAGGAAACAGCAGAGAGTGTTAGTAGTTCGTCGATAGAGAGTAGTGGAAAGTTTTTTTTAGTTATAAAGTTTGTGAATGGACCACACTTACCACGCAACAGGAGAGAATGAATCCGAACCGTCATCTGCGAGGAAAAGAAGACGCAACTTCACTCCTTGTGATGCACTCTCTGCGGCGCTTTTCCTCCTGGTGATATCTCCCAATGATGGTAGCACCGAATCCCATTCTGTGCACCAAAATGGGAGCGGAGGATTCAGCCTCTCGTCTCGCCCGCTCAGTATCCAAGTTCCTCATCTGTATGCTCCGGCTCAAACAGGTATGGCTCTGGGTCTGTGTCCGCTACAAGAAACTCTTCAAAATCGCGTTCAAAGTCGTCCATTGCAGCTACTATAGTCCGGAGATATTGCTAGGCTAAATAAACAGCTGAGCTCTGTTTACAGACTACGCTGTCAGTCAGTGTGCGGGCTGGAGATTTGCGGAGCAGAGAGGGGAGGGGGTGCCCGCTAGGTATCGTAAACGAGAATGTGTGTATGGAGTGTGTGTGTTACGCTAGAAGAGTCAGAGTTTGGGACGGAGTCTTTTACCCCCTGGAGTGTTACCGGAGTTTTTGGAGTGCTCAAATAAACGGGCCTTTTTCCCGAACGCTCCTCTGGTCTCCTGCTCGTGAGGGATTCATTACAATATTGTAACATGTTTTAGATTTCTAAATAAACATTCACGTCGTCGCTAGATAGACCTACTCCTGAAAAACTCATGTCTGCGCAAGGCTTTTTGTCCCTACGAGGCCACCGTCATTTACCCGACGGGAGGGGTGAGCGAGTGAGCCCTGCAATCTAGAATTTGACCACTGATGTCACTGTTTTCAACGGTTTTCAACCCATTTTACACACTGGCCCTTTAAGGTAACAAAAGCACTTATGCTAAGTTAAGAGAAAATTCGTGTTTTCAGTTAAATGTTAATAACAAATGTAAAAAAAATAATAATGCTGTAGTCAATATAACTGGATACTGTAGTACAGGATTGTGTATTTTGGTGGAAAACGAAATACGCTGTCATTGAATATTGTGTGAACATTTTTGCAGCTTGCCAGGTACTTAATTAGCAACAATTTCTTTATGATGTTAATAAAAATGTAATTTGCTCTGCATTACATTTCCCTCATTATGTTTCAAACAAGTTGTAACTAAACTTAGTGTCTAGGAGATGGGACTGTAAAACCTGAACAGAAAGAAATAACAAAACTTTATAATACAATATATTTTATTCTGCAACATAATTTATTGTAATATAAATTAGCACATGTAAAATGCGTGATACAATAATATTGGAAAGATTTACTATTTGAAAAATGTGACAATTACACTAATTTAAAATAACACAAAGTGTGTGGCCTTTTACGGGAAGTCTGATAATGTGATAACACTTTTGTAGAATACACCTTCCAAACTTTATTAATAAACTTCCCTTATTTTTACCCAATACCAGGGGTGTAGTGCAACTATGGTGAAGTTGTGGCTTGTTATGTAGGTTATATAACCACTGTTCTACTGTGGCAAGCAGACACATATTACCCAACGCAATGAAAGGATGTTTTGCTTCCTTCTCATCATTAGTAGTTTACAGTCAGCTAGCTGAGAAAAATGTTTTTTGATTCACTGTGCTGCTTATAGACTACTAACCAGGGGCGTAAATATAGACAGTGCAGGCATTGTGGTTGCACCAGGGCCTGTGAGGTGGGGGGCCCATAGAGAGAGTGGGCCCTCCAACAATGTGTTGTGTGGAGAATGGGCCCTACAAAAGAAAAAATACACGTGTTCAAAAAGAACTCTCATTGAATAAAAACAGTGCCATTTGCTATATATGCCCTTGAAAAAGGCAAACCCAACTGTAAAATAGTCAATAGCATCTATAACAAAATATTATCTTGTTTCTTATCTTATTTTCTCTGGTATTTTTTGTTATATACAAATATGCACTGATGATTGCTGGTTAATATGTACGTTGATGTCATCCAATGTCAAGTCTTTGATCATGTGACGGACAATATGTGCATAATAGCATGCACTGGGGCCCATCGTAACTACCTTATGCCACTGCTACTAACACAGCTTTTAAGGTGGAATGTTTTCTTGCATGTTACCCAACGCATGAGTTGACATGAATCAGTCAAGACACCTTAAATGTCAGTATGATAACTCTGACCATTCCATGTTTTTATTTTCTCTCTTGCATGACTCTGGATCTTTTAGCTCTGATAAAGATGTATACAGGGTTCCCACAGTCATGGAAAACTTGGAAAAGTTAAGGAATTTCACAATCACATTTTCCTGGAAAAGTCATGGAATTGGGTAAAGTTATTGTTTTTTTTGTCCATGAAAATGTGTGGAAACCCTGTGTGTATGAATTTCAACTGATTATGTGACCTGCAAATATTGTATTTCTTTACTCAGAGAAAAAAAACGTGGTGAATCGTCATTCCAGCACTCTGCACAATGCTTGATATAAATTAGGAAATTAATATTCCAAATTGTCACGTTGGCAAAATGACAATATCTGCAAGTAAGATGACACTAAAACACGCTCCATCATTTGGCCTGACTTGAATCTTAACTTGAACGATCTTGTCAAAAGTAGCTGCCCAGCTTTATATATATTTTTGACAAGCATACAGAAAGTAGAATTACCGCGCGATTAGCCTAATACTCCACATACAGGGAAAGTAGCAGTTTAAACTTGACAGTGAGTAAAAATCCATTTCTGTGGACAAGAATTACTAATGGAAAGGAGTAAAATGGGGTTTTAGATATGTACAGTAGGAGGACTGGTTGTATTTAAGCTCCCTGCAAAGTCTCCCACTGGCAGCATTATCCGGCCTATGCACCTGTCAGACAACAGAACATGACGAAAAATGTACCTTCGTCAAAAGGAGCCGGGCAAATATTAGACAATCTTCAAAACATTAGAGACGGGACGGCTCCATACCGCTCGCATTTATTCACAGGAATCAGAGGAAATTACACTCACATTGACTCAGTTACAGCTTTTTTAATATATTTAAGACTTTTCTAGATGTGCACTCAGACATGTGCATGCAGAGTCTGACAGGTTGCTCTGCAGGCTTCAGATGGGGCCCCTGGGGCGTTTCAGAGGGTAACCAGGTGTCCACTGAGGCGCCCGCTCAGTAGAACAACCTTCATCAAGGCAACGCCCTCAACAGATCAATCTTCCTGTGACACTTCATTTAGACTGCATTAATGTGGAATTAGGGCCCATTACGGCTATTGGCAGGACCTGACAGTCCCTCAGCACAGTGATCCTCGCTTCCCAGGAGAGACCACTGCTGAATAGAGCAGATAAGGCTTTTTCAGCCCCGCTACAAAGCTGAAGAAGTCATTAGATTTTTTTTTCCCCTCTCTCATTCAACCCTGTCATCAGTATTGCTAATCAAATAAAGGAATGTGTAAGGGTTTTTTCCTCCCTGCTTTGGCGCTGCAGCCCTTTTTGATTCAAAGGAAGAATCAAAGCCTTTTGAAGGGTAGATTTTAACTTAACTTCACAGGTCCGAATGTACAATACTTATAAGTCTGCCTTTTGAATGGCCACTTAATGATCTAATGTCAAAAGTGTAATAGACGCCTGGGTGCTTTTGACCTAATCCACACCACAGACTGACGCTATTCAGACCATTTTCTCAGAAGTCAGTTCCACCACAAAAGACAGTTCCTAATGTCCATATGCACATTTTGTTTGCTCTGTGTTTGTGTGTTTATACCCCCACATTGGAGATCACAGAGACGTTGTGTGTCTGAGCATCACTCCCTACACTTGCACATGTTTAACAGTGATCCGCCACATTTGGAGCCCAATTTTAAGCTCTGTGAATGAGACTTGTCCTTGTATACAGACACACTGTATCTCCCTCACACAGTCAAAAGCACATATGCATGGTCATGCTCACAAAAACCCCTGAGACATACTCTAAAATGACATTATATGATAGTATAATACAGACAAACAAAAGCAAAATCCTCCAAGATGATACCATCCGTTTGTCATCATTTATCAGGGAATTCTTTCTGCTTGCACCCAAAGCAGTGAATCTCATTTGATATCGACATTTGAGAAGGTAACCAGGGTCAGGGTGGAGCCAGTCGTGGGGTGGGAGTCAGGTCAGCCTCCCTGCGTTCCTCGCCCCCACCTCTTATGTGTCACCCACCCCCCTACTGTCTCAGCGGAGTTCATGGCGAGGCCCCCCTCACGCATCCCTCACTGACCAGGCGGCTGAGAGGCACACAGATACCCCCTTAAGGAGCTTTGCTCTCTGGAGGAAACTTAATCTCCTTTTTTAACGCCATCCCAAGGCTCCTCGCAGGCCCTGAATAGAGCGGGGGAGGAGCTGGCTGCGGAGTATCTTCGAGCCCACATGGCAGCCCAGCCCAAATCTGAATATCTGAGCCACAGCGGAGCTGAGGAGCTCCAACGCCAGCACAGGAATTAGCCCTCCGACAGGCCACGCTAAATCCCCCGCCTCCTCCCCTCCGCCCCACTTGCTCCTTCCTCCCGTACTCTCCTGCAGCGACTCCCCCAATTCACCCACCGCCGCACGTGTTTGACGGGCTGTGACAGACACAGAAACTGATAGAGGGGAATTTTATGCTCATCTTTATGAAAAAGATATTCACTTGAAAAGAAGAATAGGCTGCCGATTTATTTTTTGGAACCTTTAAATGAATAGTTTAACATTCTGGAAATGGACTTCAGTTGTTCGCTTGTAGAGAGTTTGATGAGAGATCTGTCCATTAAATATGAACCCAGGAGACAGTTAGCTTAGCTTAGCATAAAGACTGAAACTGGGGGCAAACAGCAAGCCTGGTAACAATGATCATTATTTTAGTAGGGCACAGATTTTTGTTTTAATATTGAGGGGAACACATGAAACAGGAGTTTGGGGTCCTTCACAATTTCATTTTGAGCATCAAATGCTTATTTTCCTGCATTGTGGTGAATGTTTATGCACCAATTTGTGTCTTTTATGCATCATATTGTGGTGTAAATGTCTTAATTTTTGGCAAAATAAAAATCCTCTGCAGCTGTCATATTTGTATGCACATGTTCTAAATATTACGGATGTGTCCTCTGCAACCCCAAAATCTACACCTATGCTAACTGGCATGCAATCAGTTGAGACTGAAATAAGTCACAGCACCCGTGCATGTTGTCGTGTTTATAATTTGTTTTTTGAACAGATTTTTGATAATGTGTTAATTAGTGAATTTTAGAGGTGCTATTCTTTTACCTTTGGACAGAGCCAGGCTGCCTGTTTAACCCTACTTTTAGTCTGTATGATGAGCTAAGCAAACGATTTGTTGGCTCCAGTTTCAGACAGATATGTGAGCCGCGTTAATCTTCTCATCAGACTCTTGGCAAGAAAACATAAAAGCATTTTACCCAAAATCTCAAACAACTACTGCAGCGTCTTATGATAAAATTTGTTCTGCAAAGAGAATTGGTTCATGTTTAAAAATGATAAGTCAGATCAGCATCAACAGAGGAAAAATGTTTGATAAAATGTGCCATCTGTCAGTGTTTTATCACCATGTCAGGTCCGGTTGTAAAGACGTGCAGATGCCTCCCTGCTTCAAAAACTCACCCACCTTCTCCCTCCCTCCGTCTGCCTCACTCTCTCCCTCTCCGTCTTGACCAGAGGGCAGGGGTAAATATTAACCCTGACAGACTTGTGTGAAAATCTCTGAGCCATTTTATTTGGAAGGAGGTGTGACAGATTACCGAAGAAGGGCGGATTCCTCAGTGGCAAGAGGTAGCGGCTCTCTTTACCCAAACACTTTGGGACCCGTGCTCTGACATGCTCCTTTAGCACCCTGTCAGGAGACTATTCCCAAAGCAAACACAGCCAAGGCTTTCTCTCCACAAGGCGGGCCCTCATAAACTCCCTGAAAAGGACTTAGAGTGCTGAGGAGCCACAAGAAAACAAGATGTGGGGAAACCAAACAGACCTTACAAAGCCCTGGACATGGTGTCTTTAGTCGACCTAACAGGAGTATGGTGTTCACTTAGGGGAGTAAAAGGAAAAGCAAATTTCAGCTGCGTTTTATCTCAGCAGGTCCAAACACAGACCAGTGCTGTATTTCATGCTGAAAAGTGTCCAAGTGATACCAATAGAGAATACTGAGAAAATCTGAGGGGAACAGCCTGTTAAACCAGTTTTCTGTCTCATCTACAAAATTTCTTTTAAAATGTGTTTATTCTCTCTGAAAAAGCTGCTCTCTGAAATACTGTAATCCCTTATATAAGGATAAAGTTTACTGCACTTTATGACAGTCAAAGCTATCACGTATTGATCGTTGGGGACGTGATGCTCATTCGGGCTAAGCACAGACTTGAGAGCAGCACTGTGATGCAGACTCGGACCCAGAGGAGTCATTTGCGGTCGTGGTGTGAGATTCTGTCACAGCCATGATAATACAGTCCACACACTGGCTTAAGAGAGACAGGAAGTATATGAGGAATTTAAAACCTGGACAGCTGTTGGACCATAAAGACGATGTGTGTGTCTTTTAACACCAGGAGTGATTTTGCAGATTTTAGAGATGTATTTCTTTTTTTAAATAATAATTCAGCTGCCTTGTCTTACCCATGTTCATTGTCTGATTCAGGACACAAAGCTCCTCTGTCGCTAAAACAATGAACGCATTAAATGGCTGCATTTGAAATGGACTAAACTGTGTTTTTGTCCAAGCTGTAGGGTCCTGTAAGACTCAACACCCCATCTTAAAACAGGTGAAATAAACAGAAGGATTTCTGAAATATAAACTTATTGTAAAGGCTCGGTGAAAAAATCTCACACTGAGCTGATACACACCTCCTGTTAGCCATTGCTCTTTAACAAAAAGTGAGAGCACCTATAGTCTAATTGCAAATATTCAAGTGCTGGACAGATGAAATAAACTGCTTCTTTAAACCTGCAGTGATAAATTTCTTTTGGCCATTTAGAGGGTGAGCAACAAGCTGTAAGCATAAATTGCTGTCATGTTGTGTGTATTAAAAACTTAAATATTAAGAGGTTCTAAAATGTTTCTTGTATTCCTTTTATTAATTGCTGTTTTGCCCTCACATTGTTTGAGTTTTTATGTGTGGTTTCCTCTGCTAAGCATGGTCTGTCATGTGACTTTATCTGTCTATACTGATCATGTGACTACTCACCAACATGAATAGGAAACAGCCCAAAGACCTGCCCTGATTAAGGTCTTAATTGCTGACACACATAGACATGTTTTAACCACTACAATAGCCATGAGATATTAAAGGCTTTTACCTTCTGAGTGCCTCCGATATCTTCAACAACTCTAAACTAGTTGGATCCCTCAAACTGAGCAGCACCACAAGAAAACCTTTTTCACACCTGAACAGCATTCCATTGTTTTCTTCTACTGTTTTTTAAGACTATATTATGGGACCTGTTAGGGGGAATACAAAAATGTGGAAGTACAGCCTGTAGTGTGACAGCCAGCGAAACGAGGAGGGAGAGATATCTAGGCACTGGTTAGATGGAGGGAAGTTTACCACAATTCATGTATGCATACTGCCTCACATTGTTTTGATACAAAGCTAGTTGAAAATCAGCGAAGTATCCCTTTAAGCAATACTGTTCGACAAAGATCTGTTGGTTTTAAGCAGTGCCAGTGGTGAATAACTGTTGTGTATGTGTCCCTTTGGGATGTGTTGTACCTGTATGAGCTCACTGCTGAGACCATTCAGTACTACAAACCCCTTTATCTAACACAACCTGAATAGACTCAGCAGCTTGGTGATACCAGTCCTCATACAAACTCACTGCCCTGCACACTCTCCATACCTCCTGACCAGCAGCCCAAATGCCAAAGAACACCAAAGAAACCACTTTGCTGGATTGGTTCATGTATCAGAATCAGACAGTAGAGTCATTGCTTGTTAGCCTGTGTTCGAGAGACACCCTGCTGCAGTTTGGTTAACAGTTGTTGTGTGTTAGTGTTAATTGTTTTTTTATGTTGGCTTAAATGGTTTTATTGTCTCTGGGTCATTTCTTATTTCTGCTACTGTCATGACACAGCATACATATGAGTTGGTGTGTGTTTTTTTTAATTCATTGTGAAACATACACTCACACACACATACGTAGCATCAAAACAGTTATCATAGTATGTAAAGTAAAACACTGATTTCATTCTGCTACCAGACCAAGATTACAAACCTGGCTTGCCGGCCACTATATTGCCCTTGAAAGACTTTATTGTATGATTACCTTTGATAAGATATGGGGCCATTTTATGCCACTTAAAGAGGAGGAGAAGGCTACCGAAGTCTATTTGCTTTTATTTCTTAATGACAGCATGATTGTACGTGTATCCATTTGCTGTTTTTCCCTTTCTTTCTTTCGTTTATATTAAGATGTTGCCTTACTGTGAATGTTCTGTATTGTACATTACTTGTTTCTGTTTTTGTTGTAATACCTGTAGTATGTAAAAAAAAACAATGACACACTTGGTTTTTTTTTGTTTTTTTTTTAAAGTACTTATTTCATATATTATAAGCTTTATGCAGCCTACAACAGTGGTTCCCAACTGTTCCAGCCACAGGGTCCAGACCACAAAGTTTAATATATTCAACATCATACTTGCTTTTGGCCATGTTGTCGAGATAGTTTGCTGGCTCTGTCAAATAGTTGTTCATTATTTACTCACTCTACAGCATGAATCAGCACTTCAAAATAAAAGTCTGTGCCAGAAAGTCACTGTACTTGAAAATAAAGTGTGTTTTTTACAAACTTTACATGTTCTCGAGTCACTTGCGGTGCATTCAGAATGGATCCAGGACCCACTTTTGGACCACAACCCACCGGTTGGGAACCCCTGTCCTACAGCTTACTATTTTGTGAAGATAAGGAAACATATTGCTCTACTTTCACTAGATACCTGCACCTTCTGTAAGTGTACACTTTTGGGGCTGAAACGTGTGTGAGGCAGCACTCAAACTCTCTGGCACCGGTTGCAAACTTTGTCTGTCTCTTGTTTCGTGCTGGGCAGGTTGTGGACGGTCAGTTTATCAGCTTTGTCAATGAAAGCTGCCTGATATGGATAGAAACACTGCCAATGAGAGCTGTGAGAATGAACCAAACAGTCGGCTGAAAGAGGCTAAAATGCTCCGCAGAGCTCAAGAGAAATCGGGTCGGGTGATAATTCTCTGTGGGTTCATCACTCCTTCCACATAACAGTTGTTTTGTCCATTGTTAACATAAAAAATAATCATTAGAGGAGCTTTAATGTGTTTGACTTTTTTTTAATCTGGATAAATATATGCATGGCAACATGAATTGATGCAGGGAACATGTATTTTTTTAGTCCTGCCTCAACACTGAATGTATGGTTCTTAAATGTATTGACTGTGATATTCCTCTAAGGAGAAGTGGTGTAATAAAATTCTTGACTCCTGGCTCTTGCAGTCATGTCAGTCTTAAACATAACCCTTTCACACTAGTTTAACACTTGGCCAGAGACCTAACAGAGCATGCACATGTGTGTGTGTAACCAACTCCCTGAGTACAAGTAATTTTCTCTCTGTTAGTCCTGCGTAAGCCTCGACCTGTGAATGCGCAGTGGGACAAACCTCTATTACCTCTGGAGCAAAAACTGGGTCAAATGGTTGAACCAAGAATTAATTTACAGGTGGTGGTATTGAGTATTACAAAGGTTCACCAGGTTGTACAGGCAGGGTGATGGAGGGGCATGAGGGCACATGTGGGTAAATGGAAACTGTGTCCTTAATTCAAAAAATGGACCCTAATGAGTGGATTCCTCTGGGGGTAAGAGGGATCACAGTTTCTTCAATTGAAAAAGTGAGCCAAATGGATCATCCATTTATTCATCATCTGTGGAATCGTCTTAATTGGAATTCAATTTAGCTGTGTGTGTGTGTGTGTGTGCTAATGTGACACAGTGTGTATGTGCGTCACAGGGCACATTGGACCCTCTTTTAAATTTGCTGTGCCTGATGGGCTCTGAAATACATTTCTCTTGAGCCCCGAGCAGACTTAGATACACTTGTCACATAATCAAATGTGAAATACAAAGTACTGTATGGTGAAAGGGCCAGGACTTTATTCCAGGGGAAATAATTTACTTTTTTTTCCTCCGCTCTCTCCAGCCGGTTGCTTTCATGTCATTTAGATGAGTGGTTAATAAGGCAGAGCGTTAAGAGGATTATGATCTGGTTGGGCTGTGGTGGTGGTGGTGGCGGCGGTAGTGGTGGATGGGGGGGAGGGGGAGTCAGAGCATCTAAGGCAGCCAGTTGTGGGGGGGGTGGTATATAGTCGACTGGTACAATACTGGGCAGGAGGAGAGCATCCTCCTCACTGTCAAGATTCATTTAGTCAGAACTAAGCACTCCAATAGCCCTGAGCTCTCCAATAGGCCATATCTTCTTCCTGTTCTTTTGGGCTGGGGGGGATTTTATTTAAGACTCTCTATCTCACTCTGTTTGGGTTAATGAAGAACCTCAAAGTGGTCCAATGGGTGTTGCAGGTATTGGTAAGCCAATGAGGAGGTGACTCTGACTCTTGGATGGAGTTTGAGATTCAGTTTGGAAAGATGGGGAATCAGGGAGCTTCATATTTTAGCCATGGTCTGTGGAGATTTTAGGGTCCTGCAGTGCTGGGAATCCAAAGATAGAGCTAAAGGGAAAAAAAGGCGTTTGAAAAACTTACACTTTTTGGCAGTCCAGCGTGGTTTCACTTGAGTGGAAAGGAAGATATTTGGGTAAAGTCTCTTACAGGTAGAGCGGACTTCACCTGGGAATCATCCTCTTGAAGTGTTCTTAGAGGAACTCAGAGGATGGACAGGACTTGACGCGGTATCTCTAACGAGAGCCACCTCTTTACCGAAGAGTCTTACCAACACAGACACAGATTCCCACCACTGTTGGTCTGCTGCCATTGGTTAGTGTCCTCCAATGCCTTCTCCGAGCGAGGCACTTTGCGAGAGCCCATTTTAAGAAATCTCCGTGGATCAGCCCCTCTCGCTCCACCGAGAAGACACAAGCCCCCCCCACCACCATTCCCAAACCCCCTCCACCATCCTCTTCCCCCAACGCAACCTCCCACCCCACCCTGCGACTCACAGCGCCCGGCACCAGGCGTCTTAAATGCATCTTTAATTCAGCAACTTTGAAGTGGCACTCCGGCAAATGCACTCAATCAATTATAAATGAAATAATCTCCTTATAATATTAGAGATTTTTAAAGTCTAAGAAATACTGGGAGATTAGGGAGCCCAAATCAGTTTTAGCGGTATCTAAAGTGACAGCAGGAGAATCATTGGAAGGAGCGGGTAGAAACTTAAAATGATTATGTAGATCTGTGTCACTGCCGAATGTTTCTGCAAATCCCTGCTGGATCTACCGCAACGAAGGAAACAGATTATTCCTGGCCTTATTTAAAGGGTTGGAGTTCTTAAGTGGCTTTTTAAAAGGAAACATTTATATATATTTACACATATATTTACAGCTACTTTCTCTCCCTCTTCACAGCTTGGAGCTTCTCACCACCATCTTTTACCCTCTGGGTCAGCCTGTCGTTGTCACATGTACATGAGCTTCACTATTGTACAATGGATAAAGCTGATGTTAAAGTTTTAGCTTATAGCAACACCAACGCATCAACGCTAAGGATGACTGGAGATATACAGTTATTACATACATGTTTGCCTCATGCTGTTATTGTATCTGGTGATTTAATAAGTTTGGCTGAGGTGACTGCTTTTCAGAGGATGGCTCAGGTGAATGAAACCACTGCTGTTGCTGTTGGCATCATATTGTTTTTAATGGAAGCCCATTTTTACTTATATAAAGAAAAAGAAGATCCTGTAAGTCATTATAATGAGAAGCTTTCTTGAGATAATGACTAAGTATTTCAAAATAATGACATAGTATCTCAAAATAATGAGAAACTTTATTTAAAAAATGACTTTGTATTTCAGAATGATGACTTCATATCTCAGAATAATGACTAAGTATTTCAAAATAAGGACATAGTATCTCAAAATAATGAGAAACTTTATTAAAAAAATGACTGTATTTCAGAATGATGACTTCATATCTCAGAATAATGACTAAGTATTTCAAAATAAGGACAAATATCAAAATAGTAAGAAATGTTCTCAAAATAATGACTTCATATCTCAGAATAATGACTTAGTATTTAAAAATAATGAGAAACATACTAAAAAAAAATTAGTTAATATCTCAAATTTATAACTTAGTATCTTAAAATAATGACTAAGTATCTTGAAAAATAATAGGAACTTTACTCAACATAATAACTCAGTATTTCAAAAATAATGACTTAGTATCTCAAAAAATGAGTTAGTATATCAGAATATTGACTTAGTATTTCAGAAAAATATGTAGTATTCCAAAAATAATGATTTAGTACGTCAGAATAATGACTCAGTATCTCAAAATAGTGATTCAGTATTCTATATATACAATAATGTCAATACAAAATAATGACTTAGGTCTACTACTTCTGAATAATGACTTAGTATCTCAGAATAATGACTTTGTATATCTGAATAATGTCACAGTATCTCTGAAAAATGACATAGTATTTCAAAAAAACGACTTTGTATCTTAAAATATTGACTTGGTATTTCAGAATTATGACTAAGTATCTCAGAATAATAAGGTAGTATATCAAAATATTGACTTAGTATTTGGAAAAATTAGAAACTTACTCAAAAGAGTTATGGAGTGCAGAGTAGCTCACATGGTAGAGCAGGTGCCCTGTGTACAAGGGCTATGTCCTTAGCGCAGAGACTGTGGGTTTGATTCTGCCCTGTGGCCCCCTGCTACATGTAATACCCCCTCACACCTCCACTGTCCTGTCAAATAAAGTCCAAAAAGCCCCAAAAATCATCTTAAATCATGGTTTTGAGATAAGTATATTATTGTTTGGAAAAACAAAATCATTATGTTTACAGAGTTTCTCTTAACTTACTATTTTAAGAAAGATTTCTCATTATTTTTGACATAATTAATTTTAAGTTTGAGAAAACTTTCTCATATTTTGGGATGTTATTATTTTAAGGAGTTTTTTTTTATTATTATTTTTAGACACGTAGTCATTATTTCAAGAGAGGTTCCCTTCATGAAAGTCTTAATGGTTTTAGGACTGTATATATCTAAAACATGTGGAGAACTGAGTTTGCATACCAAATGTTAAGCTTTAAATTAACTATTATTTGTGATTCACCTTTTGTATTTTATGTTGTGTTGTATGGCATGAATCTATTAAAAAAGTTTACATTCAGCCACACATGCACGCTCTACTGAGCTGTACAAACCTTGAGTTTAGTTCTACCTATTTTCCGCAGCGGCTGTTGTGTTTATCCCCTCCCACCATTACTCACAGTGGTAGAAATTATGACCCAGTGCACATTTCTATCATGCTGGGGTTCATTCATCTTTGATTACACCTTTCAGATGATATAAATTAGGCCTATCCCACACTGTTAGCTTGATGGATTACAGGGGCTGATATGAAACACACTGATCAATATCATGGATTAGTTTCTGTGTTTCAAGGCTATGCGACTCTGTGGGAGCAAGTCTGCTTTTGCAAGCCTGTTCAACTCTGCCACAATTTAACTTTGCAGCTCCTTTTCACTCAGCTGTATGTGGGTGTAATATCACACAGTTTTCATCTATACAATGCAAATATAAAGAAAAATTACCGCCTGCCATTTTGCCATTACTCTCCTCATTCACACGCTCATTAATAAAGTTGGAGCTTGAGTGCTGTGCACCAATGTCCTCTTTCTATGCAGGGATTGTTTCTTTCCTGTCTCTTCCTCGGCATTCCCAGCAGATCACTCACAGTCGAAACTTGGAAAATTCAGTTTATTGTAGCCGGCACTCAGGAGAAAGCAGAAATCAATGGAGGGATAACTGCTCCAGAGGGCAGAGGTCATGGAGTGCCAGTGGTCCTCACATGTCACCAGCCCCTGCCGACAGTGACCTCCATATTTTGTTCACAGAGGGGTTTGTTGAATTTTTGCCAAGAGAATAAAACACAGGACACTCAATTCTGATTTCAGTGCTCTTGTATATATTAATTCATGTTTCAATGTACTTCACAACATTTTGAAAAGAGAGTCTTTTTCAGATACAGGCAATAAATATCAATACTGGTTTCTTCTATCAGTTAACAAATTAACAAATAATAATGTAAAGGCACTGTGATAGTCTGGAGACCTGTCCACGGTGTACCCTGCCTCTGCCCAATGTCAGCTGGGATAGGCTCCAGCACCCATACGAGCCCTAACAGGATAAGCAGTCCATAGATAATTATTAACCATCTCTGCAGCTCCCCTCAGCTATACGGCGTGCTTTAGCATCTTTTAGCTCATTATTTTGGTTTCCAGACCTGCAACTTTTTCTGTCTTAGTTCACTCTCATTAGTGTCATTTGCATCAGCAACAGGCAGCAGATCTGAAAAAACCACCAACACAGACAAGTGGTGAACAAGCTGGTGAACATAGTTGAGCATTAATATCTAAAGAGCCAGATATTTCCCCCAGGAGTGGGATGTAAAGCATTTAGGTTGACATTTAAGGCCTGATTTATGGTCCTGCGTTAAATCCACGACGTACCGACGTCGTAGGGTACGGGGCTACGCAGGAGGCTCGCCGTAGCCCCCGGCGTAGCCTGACGTGCACCTCCCAAAAAATGTAACTACACATTGAGGCGGTGCAGACCCAGCGTAGACCGAGAGGGCTATGATGATATGGTTTGCTTGGTAGCAACGCATTTCCGGTTCCGTATTTCCAGATTGCGCCATCCCCGCCACCTTTAAACATCTTCTGTTGCTATGTAGATGTTGCAGTATTAACATACTTTCTTCGACATCCAACAAGTCCAACTCCAGCAGGATTCTCTCTCTCTCAGTCGTCATTGTTCACTGTGACTGGAAAAGCCCGGAAGCTAAACAAAGAATCAACTAGAGACGACGATAACCATTCAGGAAAGGAACGCAGCCCCCTACCGCTCTGGCGGTGAATTGCACCGCGACGAAATGGAGTGACGGAAAAGTTCGAAGGCTTCATGACGGTGTCACGGCAACAACGTGGGACCATAAATCAGGCTTAAGATGTCTTAGTGCAGAGGTTCCCAACTGGTTCAACCACGGAGTCTTTAAGGTCCACACAGTTGATTACATGTAGCGTCATACTTGTGTTTGGCCATGTCGTCGAGCTAGTTTGCTGTCTCTGTCAAGTAGCTGTCTGTTTGTATAGCAGGAAACGGCACCTAAAAATAAAAGCTCCGTGCCAGAAATTCACTGTACTTAAAATAAAGCATGTTTTTTACAAACTTGACACGTTTGTGAGTCAGAATGAACCCACGACCCACCAGTTGGGAACCACTGTCTTAGTGAGAGTGTTTAAGGTGTGGACAGATATGTAAACACATGTAGGCAGCACAGGCGGTGTGTGGCATTTGGCTTCTTCAACCAGACTTGTTGACAATTTGACAGGAGGTGTGTTTGACCATCCCTTTTAGCAGACAGGGGTGAACGCACTGAGAAACTGGGGGAAATCAGATTAATTTCACAGAGAGCAAAGAAGAGGTTTCGGGAAATAAATGAGAGCATCAAGAAACTCACTGAGGCATTTATCAAGCTTAATGAAAAGGCTCCATATGGACAAGGTGCAGGTCAAATGAATAAGCTTTTAAAAATCAATCTCACCAATTACTGTCCGTCTCACTTGCGAGTGAGTCATGCTCGACTCGGCACACAATCAAAAGGGGCAGATGCAGGGAGAGACTGAGGAGGGAGAAGAGTGACAACTTCATGTTTAGGTAATTATCACCACTTCTGGCATGAACTGAGGGGCCTCTTAACAGCCTCATTGTTGTTGTTAAACAGTTTGCTCTGTTGATTGATGATGAAAAGGGAACATGCACCCACACCTCTCCTGGGACTGTGACATAATGTGTGTGCATCCCCTGTGACCCTGCCAGCTGGGCAGGCTAAACACAACACACACAGGCGAGATTGTATGGACTACCACAGGGGGCTGGCTATCAATACATTATTCATATCCATCTGACGGGACACACTCTGAGGCGAGGCACACGCACACTCACAGACACACACACACACACACACACACACACACACACACACACGTATTCAAATTCAGCCACTTTATCATATCAGTGGCAGGGCTGAGAAGTCATACATCCCCGTAGATGCTCTGGTCTTTTCCTGCACTGTCATCAGATTCCCCCGGCTCTCCCCTGTGTGTTACCTCCTCATTCATATTCATGTAGAGTCAGATCTCTGCCAAAGGGCTCCTCTGCAGGGTGGGGGGTGTGCAGCAGGGCCCAGAGGCAAGGAAAACACACTCAAAACACACATAAACCGTCCCAGCATGAAGCATACTGTACTCATTTCTTACAGGAACATGTGATAAATGTGTGTGATGTTTGAGGAGCAGTATTTAAAAATTCAAACACACATTTGCACGAGGAGAGGAAAACAAAACAAAATCAACCATTTCCTGCAGAATCAGAATCACATTAAAAGTCTCTTCCTCCAGTATTTACTTTTCTCATGCCCACGTTCCAGCTCAGTGAGCAGCTAAGCAGCGCTCATTAGGCACAGATAAATACATACAGATATCCATCAGCACTGGCTCTCTTTAACAGGCTCTCACTGGCCCCCCTGCTGCCTCTGTGTGCTGGAGGGATTATCTAACGAGAAGACAGCAGGTCTCACTCCCGGGTTCCTCCAGCCAGCCGCCATCTGACAGGCAGGACGGCCCGACTCTTTACATGGCCAGTTGGGCCCAGCAAGACTCCTTTTCATTCTTAAGGCCTCCCTCTCACAATTTCCACCACCGCTCCCTCCCTCATTCTCTGTCTCTGATGGTAAAGGAGATGCTCATTTGTGCATGTGGGAAGTGTTTTCTCACTTCATTATTAAGAGTGATACAAATGCCAGTCAAACATTGCAGTAAGTGTTCTTGATTCGTCCCTGATTGGTGGGATCCGTGTGAGCAGGTATCCAGGTTAAGTGGCCAACCACAGCGTCCCTGCAGAGAACTCGATGCCTCCAGGCCATCTCAAACAGTCATTTCTTAAGCACTTATTTCCACACTGGCTTGCATTCTCTGCAGAGGCCTCCGCCACACTGTAATTAGAGCCAAATGGCTGGGAGCAGACCTGCTGATCTGCGGGTATAACCCAGTAAAATACGATATCAACTTTGCTGCCCATTGTTGTCAGGCAATAATTAAGGGAAGAGTAATTTGTCTCAGGTAAAATTTCTGAGTTACACAGATTCTAGGCATACAGTATATCTGTAATGGGATCCTGCTGTGAAGGTAGACACTGGAAGATGAAGGATAAGAACAGAACAGTAATCTTCCATTTGAAGTTGATTTTTGAAAAGGTAAAAGGTTGTTAAGAATATGCTGACTGCATGAGATGTATCTTTTGTATCTTTTAATCTGTTAACCGATAAAAAAAAGTTGCGCACAGAAAACCTGAAGTCTGATGTGTTTTATTGTTCTATTCATTGTGAAAATTTGCGGTACAAGACAAAATGTAAGGACACATTTGCTTACCTGCAGCTCTTCACCAGAGTTACCTCCCTGGCTCAAATTGCACTCTGACTTAATTGGCATCATCGTTGCCATTGTGCATTTCTGAAAAGGCTAATGTTACCGTATCTTTTTCATGGATTCTGCACTTCTGTTTCTTGCTGGCCCCTGTCCACTTCTGCTCTGCTCCTCTCTCGTTGCAGATGTGTGTTTCCTGCATGCCACATGTGATTCACTGCTTTTAGGCAAAACTTTAATGATGGACGAAAGTTTTGAAATCGGTGTGTAAACATGATTGACCCATGTCAGGTTGTATTTATTTTTAAATGTACAACAATGTCGGACAAAAAAGATAGGAGGAAGGAGAGAATGTGAAGATAGGGCTAGGAGGCAGTTAGCGTAGCTTAGCACAAAGACTGAAAGCAGCGGTCAGAAGGGAACAAAACAAAAAAACTAATTATCAATTTATAAAATGTTTGTTTAATCTGTATAAAAACAGAAGCTTATAAAGGACAAGCTGGCTTGCAGAAGGTTTATGTGGCACTTCTTCTGGGTCTGGTGCAACTTCCAAAACTCCAAGGTCCCCATAATGTTAAAATTTTGACTTTTTAAGATGCAAAATTGCTTTTCTCTCTCTCATATTTTTTCATTTTTATTTTATCAGTTTAATTATTTGTGCTATATATTTTCAGGCTCCTTTTTAAATGGTCATGTTGGGGTGCTGGAGTCCCTTTAGGCAGTGGTCAGTCAGTGGGTTAAAGCTGGATGTGTCTCTGCCCTAACCGCCATCCAAAGCCTTCTCAAAAAGGCTTTTTGCAGAACAAGGCATAAACCCAGATTATAAAACAACAATAAATCAGCCCTGTATGCTCATTTCATAAAACACTGCATAATAAAGCTTATGGGGGAAGAGCTTGACTTAACAGGTCCTGTGAGCTGAGCTCTCGCTGAGATGCACGACCACAGCTTCTGAGTGAGGTGACGATAATGGAAGTTTAACTGTAAGTAACCAAGAATCTTAGTGTTATGTGTGCACACACCTGCAGATGCAGTTTGGTTTGACTTCATTGTTGCTCATCAATCAGATATGGGGCAGAACATGTTGCACTTGTGGAGGTGTTTGAAGCAGATTCCGTTCAAAAGCCTTTATTCTGATGAGAGACTTAAGGGGAGCGGAGTGCAACTCGACAGTGACTTAAGCTCAGTAGATGAGCCTCAATTCTCTAAATGTTTGAATCCAGATGACCCACAGATGCTTTAAAGCAGATTTAACAACAATAGCCAGATGTTGGATGTTGAGAGGTAGCTCGTGTAGGAGGGAGCGGTTATCACACCAGCTGAGTTTTTTCCCGTCTTTTTAATCGGGAGAAGACTTAGAGCTGTTTCTAAGTGCTTCCAAATCAGATAAAACAGACAGAGAAAATCAACTTGTCCATGTAAGTGTGCGCTGCTTTGTGAGGCTGATATGGACCAGAGGGGATTACTGCTGGATGGGAGGCTGGCTTTGGAAGGACTATGAAGATGGGAGTATAGACTTTCCTACTTTATAGGATCATGGCAGTCAAACAGTGGATGGAAGCCATTCCTGTGTGCCATGCAAAGATTCTTAAAGGGGAATACAGCTGAGTTTCACAGTTTAATATTTTAAATACTTTCTAATACTGCATTTCTCAAACTCTCATTACTTTAGTATGTTTTAGTAAATATTTCATGTCAGTGGCAATTGTTTTTTGTTTGCTACTGTTTAACCCCCTTTATAGCTCAACGGACAATCAATTGCGAAATGGTTTGAAGCATTTCAGTAACATAATCTTGGGGACTACTGTTTGATCAACACCTGGTTGTAAATTCAATAACTGCGAAAACAACTTAGAAAGAAATCCAACTTAAAACTAGACAAAAACAAGTTTTCAGCAGTGTACTGTGCATCTCTTGGCCTGTTGCTTGTGGCAAACTTTTCATGTTGTTGCTGTGAACGTTGTGCAGATCCATCTGAGCATTTTTCGACTCAGCAGATTATTGTTGTTCTTATTGTTTTCTCGAGACAAACTCCTTGTCAAATTGAAACACCAAACCAGGGAATACAGTACAAATACTTGAGCAGCTGTCGACAGTCTGAGACATACTCTTATTCTCTTACTTGCCCAAAGTTAGAGGAGAAGAGTGATACAAGTCTCACATTTGACAAAGGCACTCAAAGACTGGGGACAGGGGGAAACTAGTGATGTCTAGGTAACCTCAGGGTCATGAAAACTCCCATTAAATTTCATGTTCCGTGTTTCAAGTGATCATCCATCCATCTTCTAACCGCTTTATCCTTTTGAGGGTCGCGGGGGGGCTGGAGCCTACCCCAGCTGACATTGGGCGAGAGGCAGAGTAGGCTACACCCTGGACAGGTTGCCAGACTATCGCAGGCACATAGAGACAGACAACCATTCACGCTCACATTCACACCTACGGACAATTTAAAGTTATCAATTAACCTAGTCCCCAAACTGCATGTCTTTGGATTGTGGGAGGAAGCCGGAGTGCCCGGAGAGAACCCACGATGATACGGGGAGAACATGCAAACTCCGCACAGAAGGGCTCCCACACCCAGGATCAAACCAGGAACCCTCTTGCTGTGAGGCGACAGTGCTAACCACCACACCACCGTGGTCAGACTTCAAGTGATCATTTTAACCTAAAACATTATCTTTCCCTAACTATAACCAAGTGCTTTTTGTGCCTAAGTCTGACCAGGCCTTAACTGCAGCATTGATAACACCATAAAACAAGGAGACAAGAATATTTTGAAGAAACCCATGAGAGTTTTGCAAATCTAGATTTTTCATCTAGCCATGACTGGAGAAACGAGCTCATTCCCTAGTTCCAGTCTTTGTGCTAAGCTAAGCTAAGCTAAGCTAAGCTAAGCTAAATACCTAAAATAAATAACAGAATGAACTTAGCAACACAAACTGAAGATTCTTTGTTTTTGTCATTAGCATGTAGCACCACCCCTTAGTCATTAAAACATTAAATCTCTTGCAACCATGCATCCACATATATGGACATTAAATTTTTGGTTTGCTGTACATTATACTTCACTCTGTTTAACTTTTATGTGCCATGTGGGAGCAAAAACACAAAACACTACTCCATGTAAAAACAAGATGGCGGCCATATCTGCCAAGTCAGTCTTCACCTGATCCTGACAAAAAGTGGACATGGTCCAAATCCTGGTCAAAGTTTATGGGTCAAACTTATTTATTAATGCTCAGTGACGGTTGTAATTTGATATGGCATAAATTTGACCAGTGTTAGTTGCAAGCTGATACACTGTTAATAGGAAGTGCTCCTGTGGGGACACTGGGACTTTATTTTTGTATTATCACAGCATTTCACATAGGTCAAGATGTGACAAGATTTATACAGAAAAGACAACGCTTAGGTTTTTATACTTAACAGGTCCTACTAATCCCAAACAGCTAGGAAAAAATGAAAATGCATACCAAACAAAAGCAGGATTAAAATACATTTTTCCACAGAGTTCCATAATGTGTGTATTGTTTTTTCTGAACACACAAAGCAACAGACTTACCGCCATAAACAGAGGAGAGAAAACCAGAGTCAGCCCATCTGTGTGATGATGACTGTGTGACTCTGCTGTAGGTTACTGATAGTCCCAGGCCCAGCCCTTTCCCTGGGTGATAGTTAATTACCCTGGATAAATCCAATGGCAATTTGTCAGGCTGTTCCAGTATGCCCCCCACTGAAACCCAACCACTTCCCTCCTCTCTTCTTCCTCGTTCTAAGCTCATGTAATGAATCACTAATCACTCAGTCCCTGACGAGCATCCCCAGCCTATTATCTCTTAATTACCCCATTCAGGAGGCATCTACACAGGCCAGCAGGGGGCGCGCTGTCAAACAAATATAAATAGCTAATCATATCAGTTTGTGCTTCATTATGTGTATTACATTTCAAATGCTTGAACTTTGTTGTGTGTGTGGATGAGGACAGTATATTTACTGTCTGGTGGTGAATTATGTATGTCACCGTGTTTCTGTTCGTATACCTGAGAGGGCGAGCGAGACGCTGAAAGCCCCCCGGCTGTGGTGGTTTATGTACATAGAGCCAGAACGAACTGGCTTGTTCTCAATCTCTGCTCGGCTCTCTGACCGGCGGGCTCCAAATGGTCCTCTTGTGGAGCATTTGGGCTGTGGCAGAAAATGGAGCCTCTAACTCACAGAGTCATTTGCAGATGCGACACTTGGGATTCGAAGCGAGTTGCCACAGAGCAAAGATAGAAATTGGAATTGGCAGCAGACATGAAATGGGGTCAGGGGATTTGTCCCTGAAACACACACACACACTCCCACACACAGCATGTGAGTTACAGGGTTCTCTAATTTACAAGGGGGGGTCTGTTCAAACAATGGTGTCACAGATGAACTGTAGCTCACTGAGTCTCAGAAACAGACTTAGAATAAAAAGCCTAATTTGTAGCTGTCATTCAGTGTCTTTTCAAGAATTCCCACACATGAAATTAAATAGATTCTCCTTCTTGAAAGTAAATGTGGTTTCAACGCAGGTCGGGGTCACACAATCGGTGTGATGGAGCAGATTTTCTAAGCGGTGTGTGAGGCGCGAGAGAGAAATTCCCATACTCCCTTTTCCCTGTCTGAGAAAAGAGCAAAGAATAGGTTCCAGATCACACAGTTGTCGCTTGTTTACATCAACCAAGTAAACCAAGACTATTTTTTATAGCGTCCAGAACTGACAGGTGCCCCCTGCCAAGTCCTCTTAATAGTTAAGGTTTTTGAATTTAATCTCACTAATTTCGACATATCCCTCTAAGGATCTTAAAGCTTAACTTTAGAAAAGAAAAAAGACCCTGTACGGCCCTTTTTGGAATCCTGGTGTCCGTTTTTTGTCAATCCTTTAGTGAAAGCCTGTCAAAAATGGTTAGCTTCTCCAGTGAAACTACTTCTTTGCATCTTAGCTCCCGGTCTTGCCCTGTGTCTGCACAATTTCTTTCTATCCTCTTGTTTCTCTCCTTTTGTTTAGATAAAGCGAGGGATTAGGAAAGATTTGCCCCCATAAAGTAGTGGTTTGATGGGCTTTTATCCCACCATGTTGCTAAAGCTGTGTAGCCCCTGGATTAGGCCCTGACAATAGGAACCCTTGTGCTGGGCCGCAGCCTGAGGGGCACAACCAAAGACCGGCTCTGAGAAAGAGGGAGGAAACAAACCTGCCAACCTCGATATGTCAAGTCTGCCAGAGAAACCGTTCAGAGGAGCAGCCCTGGCTGCAGCATGGTGTGCTGTGTCTACAGGATCATACAAGGAGAAACAATAGTGAAAGTGAACAACTTGTGGTCAGCCTCACATTAAGAGAATCACTGTGTCTCTGTCCCACTTGTTATATTCTTACATAATAACTCCAATGTCTACAAAAGTGGTAATATTGCAAAGGCTAAGACACATTTTTACTGTTTATAGATCTTGAGGAATACAACTGCATATGTGAAAAAAAGTTGTAGAAAGCTTTTTGTGTCTGTTAAATATCCTGAAGTGATGTCTCTTCAGTCAGCATTGGTTGGGGCTAAAGCCCGGACACCAGAAGAAAATGTTGGCAGTATACGTTTCTGCACAGATATGGTACATTTGTATATTACATACATTAATTCATTTCATATCAGTGTTTCTAAAGTGATGTAGTAGTAATTACGTGTAAATGAGATGACTTTCATCATCAGGCAGTGTATGTGATGGCGGACAGCGTTAGACCTTGGGTAGATGGCTGCAAAGCTACTGAACAGTGTTCGAGACCAACGAGCAACAAAACTGAATGCTTTATAGCGAGATGTCGGCAGCATTTCCAGCAGTGATTGTCACAGCAGTACTGGGTATTTTAAGCCAAAATATGATCTTTTTTTATGACAATAACTAAGCAGTTTGTGTCCCTAAACATAACCACACGTTAAACCAACCCAACTGCCAGAAAAAATGTTGGCAATGTATGTTTCTGCAAACCACAGGTATGTTGAATTTGCACGTTATTATGTAGCAGGTACATCGAAACTTTATGTTTCAACAATGCTGGCCGTAACTTGTGGCTAAGTTCAGAAATCACTTGGTTATGGTTAGAAAAAGATCATATTTTGGCTTAAAATTCCAGGTTTTGGGGGCACAATCATGGCAAGAAATACAGTGATGTCTTTGTAGAAAACAACTGCTGTTCATAGCACTATCCCCGCTGGAAAAACATCAGCAGGTTGCTATAAAACACCCAAGTTTGGAGCCTAAAAGCCACTCGAAACACAGCAATGACCTCGCTAAAACAAAACCAGCTTTGTTGGTCTCAAAATGTTGTCTGCAGTGGTCTGCAACTTGGTAGGCATCTTGCCAAGGTGTCACACTGTCCACCATCCCCTACACCTCCCAATGACAAAGTCAGCTCATGTACTACATCAGTTTAGAAACATTGATGTGATTTGTATGAAATATGCAAATATAGCCAAACTTTGGTTTGAAGAAACATACAATGCCAACATTTTCCTCAGGTGACTGGGCTGCGTTAAACATAGTGTTCTTTAAACTTAACCGTGAAGTTTCAGCGTATCTGCTACAATTAACAACGACAAACAAATGTTGTTATCTGTGGTGTGAAGAAATGCACAACACCAACATTTCTTCTGGTGATCAGGTTGGAACTGTCAACTGCTGAATTGCATTGTGGGTGATGTAGGCCTCGGCTGCTGACAAGGAGGAAGAATCTTCTGGTTTGTTTCGATAAAAAAACTTTTTGGGAGTGCAATGCTAAATCAATGGAGTGCTCTTTTAAAATTGCACTAATCAATATTTTACATCACTACTGACCTAAATTTCTTGTACCAAACTGCAGACAGATGCAGTTAACAACAGGGAGGTGAACATAGTGGAACATTTAACAGCTTAAGAGCCAAATATTTCTCTCAGGAGTTGGTGGAGACCAAAACAGAGCAAAGAGCAGAGCAAATATTGGACTTATATTTTTGATGGATGGCCAGAAAAACAACTCTGTGTCTGGTAAATGTCTGTATGAGTTCTTATAATAGTATAACTTGAACTTTGCACTGGTTTCTTGAGTTACAGGAACTCCATAGAAACCAGATGTACTGTATGTTTCTTAACTATCTGTCGACACCACGGTAAATAGACTTGATCCTTTTCCTTTGGTCACAGAGAATGATTTCTTGAAATACTTGTAACATTGGTGTTGTTAATAGATAAAAAAGTCAGACTGAGAGGTACAGCCAGATGTGTATAAGAGACTGTGTGATTTTGTCCTTTGACACGATGGTAACTGATACCTAAATACAGAAAGAAAAGAGGCTGTGGAGCCAGAGCTTTGTCCATTTCAATCAAATATCCAACATGTATGAGGAAAGTCTTAAAGGTGAATGCCCAGCTAATACACAGCCGAGGGATCGCTAATGGCAAGTTGCTTTGTTACTCCAGTCACACAAGTCCCAAGGAAGCAGTCAATTCTAAACCATACATCAAAATGATTAATTTCACCCAAATGAGCACAAGCTAACCTTGACTAAGAGCATGTGCAGGCCAGAGCGGCTGGATTGAAACCTAATATATTCATGAAGTTAAAGAAAACCTAATGATGAAAGTTAATGGGCTTTGAAGGCTGAAGGCATCAACTTTCTCCTCGATTTGATGTAAGATGCCACTTGGAAATATAGGGAGCCATCTGAGGGGTAAAATTACAAACGTTCATGCATTATAAACCTGATTAAAAACTGAACATGATTTATAAATCGCTGCAGCTTCCTCGGCTGAGCTTTGATTCAGGCTGCCAAAGTCCTGATGCAGGGATAAAAGTTTTTGATATTCAGAAAGCAGGCGGGAGGATGATTGAGAGCAAAGACGATAACTCAGATCTGAGGAGAGGCTTTAACACGATAAAGCCTGAATGCAGCCAGAGTGCAGAGAACAATGAGTGCGGCAGTGAAATCCGCAGAAATCTGAGATGAATTTGGGGTTTAGAAAGTTAGCCTGCAGCGAGCAGTGTTGAGATCCTGAGGTTGATCAGGAGGAGATGCGGTGTGAAAATGGTAAATAAAGAGACGGGAAACTATCATCATGATTAGGCCTCGAAGCCTCCAATACTGTTCTGCAAAATAAAACATCCCAAACAACTCTCCGTGTCGTTTAAAACAAAAAAACTGCAATGATTGGTCGATTAATCAGTCGAGAGACTTTTAATTGGCAACTTTTTTGATAATCGATTAATGTTTTAAGTCATTTTTTAAGCAAAAATACCAAAAAAAATGCAGTTTTTCTTTAGTTTATATGATTGCAAATTGATCTTTTTCAAGTTCTGGAGTGTTGGTCTGACAAAAACATATATGTTAATGTCACCATGAGCTCGTGGGAGTTTTAGTGGATGTTTTTCAATAGTTTCTGCCATTTTATAAAATAATTTGTCCAGAAATTTGAAAATAATGGTTATTTGTGGTCAAGGGTGTAGGGTTCAAATTAACATTTTGACTATCAAACACTTAAATGCCTGCTCCCTGAAGAACTGTCATGCTTTTTTGTGCTATCTCTGCATCAGTTAATGGTAGAAGTACTTTGCTATACCCCCCCCCCCCCCAAAAAAAAAAAAATAAACCTCCCAAATCAACACCCATGGTTGGACACATTGTCGAAATAATCCTGCAACATGATGTAAAATCCTTACTAGATATCAATAAACTTTTGTCGAGATAAGGTAAAACATCACATTTCATTCCCTATTTGTTTTGTAGGGCTGATGACATGAAATATAATTAAACTTTGAGAAAAAAGGCATTCAAATGTGATTATTTTTCCTAAAATGACCTTGTAATATCTCCTAAAACGAATACATTTAGAAAGTCAGTCTGGAGTTTATGTGGACAGATGACATACCGTAAAACTTCAATCAAAAGTCTAGTCCCAATTAAACACCCAGTCTCTTTTGCTAGCCTGGTGTGGCCACACATTTTGACAATAAAGGCCTGTCTCAATTAGAGTTGTGAGTATTGTCTTATTAACGAGATAAAGTGGTGTCATGTCGGTACGTCAGGTGCCATAACTTTCTCTTTCTCTGTCTGATGCCCTTTCTGTTGAAATTGATTGTATTTCCCAGTGTTCCCAATCTGCTGAGCAACAGTTTTCTGTGAAAGGAATTAAAGGCCTGTCCCAAATATAGGCCTGTTAACTTCAGTGCTTTAAGCAAATAATAGCCCAGGCTATTAATTTAAGTTTAACAGTAACTCTGCAGCATGTGAGATGATAAATGAAGAATCAAATCTTAATTTAGAAAACTTTTAGAAAACTGCTAGCTGGAGCTATTGTCTAAATGTAGATTAAAATCCTGCAGCATATGGTTCGGTCCACTTAGATACAACTTTTGTCCAGCTGACATCACAGTTCTGTTTCTGTTGGCTTTGTAGGGCTGAATATGCAAAACATGGCCAATCTTTAAGAAAATTATGCTTTAAAATGTTGTTATTTTTCACTAAAATTGACCGTGTAATAGCTTATAAAACAAATACCTATACATTTAGACAGCCAGACTGGAGTTTATGTGGACAAATAACAAAACTCTGCAGCATGTGAGATGACAAATTACAGCTTAATTCAGAATACTTTAAGATAGCTTTAAATACCTTTGCTTATTATTCCTCACATTATACACCAGTTTGAGACTTTATTAGTAATTTGTTTGGTAAATGTTGATGTAGCTGTCTAAAAAATGTCCAATTCTCCAATTGTAAAGCCTTATAAAGTGAGTCAGTGTGAGTTTACTGTCCACTCTGGAGGGGCTGCTGCTCCACTAGCCTAATATCACTCTAATAGCAGGCCCTCTTGACACTTGCATTAAAGCCCTGGTCCCTGCTGGACATTAGCCCGCATTAAGTTCCGTAAAAAAGCAGATTTGAGGAAGAGCAGCTGAGAGGAATTCCTTCTCGCTTTAATTGCTTTAGAAACGGTTCCCACAAAGAGACACTGGCCAGATTTACCTCCAGTTTAAGTTCTTATTTCCATCGGTTCACAAGTTAATCCGATTTTTTTTTCCTCCTCTGGGCCTAAATGCTCTTCAGCCACACTGACTAAAAACATCAGGTCGGAATTTAAAGATAAACAGTAGAAAATTATCTTTATTAGTGATGCTTGTAATTCGCTCACTCAGTTTTTAATTTAGAAAACACCCATTTACGCACGGATGGACACTTGTTGCGTAAAAGCGTCCATTAAACTCATTTAATTTTGTTGCTTTTATATTTTGGAGTTTCCCTGCTTTATATAAAAAAAAGCAAATTAACAGTATAAAGGAGGCTGAGGACAATATTTGAACACTATAAAGTGAACTTTGGGTGAACGCGTTGAGGTAACCAATAAGATTTTCTTTTCACACAGGCTGTTGTCAGGAGTCTAAAGTTCTGCAAATGAATGTGGCCAAAGATCAAATTGAGTTTAGGATTTGACCACCCCCCCCCCCCCCACACACACACACACACACACACGCACACCCACACCCACCCATCCACCCAACCCCACCTTCCCCTTTCTCTCTCACTCTCTCGGAGAAAATTCAACAAAATATGCAAGCTTTACATTAAAAGGCTACTTTTCGTTGCCCTTAATTCCAGCCTAAACGGTTTTTCTCCGGGAGAAGAAATCTTTTCTAAAAACCTTGAAGAAGAGAGGGGCATTATTGTTTTAATCCTCTTACCAGCAGTCATTTTAAGACATTTTTTTGGAGGGTGAAATGGCGTCTTGTCTACCCAATCCTAACCTAAATCCCTCGGGGCCGGGGAGCTGCTGGAGGCAGCAGTGTATAGCCCAGCCCTGCATCTCTCCACCTCAGCTGCATTCCCACCAAACATACAGTCACACAGGAGGCAGGAGGAAAATAAAATTAAAGCACGGAATTAACCTGAGAGTCACCGTGCGCGAGTCACTGCAGAAGAGTGGTACAGGCCATTAAATTTGCATATCATTTAATTAAGACCTGTGTTATAGACCTTTTTTAGGCTGAATTTAAGAATTTGGTGAGCTGGAGTTTCTTTTAAAAAGCTCATAATTCTTAAAGACACTTGAGATCTGCTGAGGAAAATATTTACACTGAGAACTTTTGTTTGGCGGCATTTTAAAAGGATGTTTAGGCCTAAACTCAATCCAAAATGTATAAACCATAACCAACAAATGGCCATTTCAGCGTTTATAAGCAATCTAATAATATTATGAACGTAGGTAAAGCAATTTCAGTCTATATTGTGGTTAAAACAATGTATCTAGGCTTAGCAAATAAACAATTTGGCTGTTTATGAATTTAAAAAATTGCAGTCTGACCTTTGTTTTTGGCTTTAGCTCCTATTTAGCAACACATTTTCAAGTAGACCTTGAGATTTAAAAAAATATATAAGACACAGAAATAAGGCCAAGGCTGTTACATAATGGGGATAGCTTAAATCATGTTAAGATCTTATCAAATCAGTTTTAATTTTTTAAGAGAATTTGATTTTTTAGGTCAGTACATCCTGAGTAAAACCAAAAAACACAAAAATTATCATTAATATCACCTCTTAAAAATAACAGCTATGAGGTTAATAACAATATTTAGACTAAAATGGTCAATTTTGGCCGAAAAATCCTTAAATATCAATAAAAAAAATGTAAAATTATGTTTTTTTTCCTTCCAAAATAACAACAGCGGCAGAAGCAGAAAAACTCGGCACCTCGGATGCAGAAAAATCATCTCTGAAATGAGGAGTAATGTGAAGGAGGAGGGCGGAGGGGCTGTGGTGATGGTGGTGGAGGAGGAAAGCGACGTGATTGGCACAGAGAAGGAGCGTGTGAGCGTCCCGGTGACCCCACCCGGAGCGCTTTAAAGGCCGATAGATGGCAGCTCAGCATCCTCCCACATCCACAGAGAGGCGAGCCGGAGCACTGAGAGCGGACCGAACGGGATATTTTCAGGATATCACAGTGAATGAGAAATAAAAGAAAAAGCTAATGAAATGATAAAAATGATCCAGCGTTTGTGGATTTCAGAGAAGCAGATTTAAGAGGAGAAATATTTGGCTGCTGGTGGAGATATTTCGCTTCAGATACGCACAGAGAGGAGAGGTAAGAAGTTTGCTCCGTACAAGTTTGCAACTGAATTTGTTCTGCAGCATAACAAATCTCATTTTAAAGCAATTTTAAATTGATTTGCCTGTTTTTTTCTTGCATTTATTGTGCGTAATATCGCGGGGTTTTGTTATCTTCCAAACTAAATCGCGTTTTAAAAGTGCAGCCTGTCAGCCTGCCGATGTCCCCAACAAAACTGATGTAATAGCGAGTGTTTTGCTCAAGTTAACCGATTAAAAGTGTGTACATTTTTCAGTAACACTTACACTTATAAGCCTGTCATATACAGGAATATCCGTGTCAAATTCATATTATAATTTGGGGACATTTACACCTTGTTTAATAAAGTTCCTTTTGGTTGTTTTTGTTTAACATCACAGGTTGTTAATTGACTCCATGTTAATCATTCTCATTAATTCCCCGTCCTTTAAGTGTGTGAATGCTGCTGCATACACACACACACACACACACACACAGCTCCGGCCCGGAGGCAATCTTTACTAAATGCTGTATAACTCATAAATCCACGGTAATTAGCATAATTAGGCTTAAATCAGAGCCCGAGGCTTCGTGACATTGTCCTGCAAGAAGAAGCAGGAGCTATGATGAATTTTAAAGCTGCAGATTTAAAAAGAAAATCGAAGAGATTACATGAATCCTGCCAGAGGGTGATTTAGGAAAATAACGCAATGAAATAGTCACAAGAAGAAAATGTTATTGTATTAGTCACACGTTTTGATCTCACACACACACACACACGCGGGCTGGCCCATCTTTCACGTGTCAGGCCTGATGATAAATTAATAGCTTTGTATAGTTGAAACCTATTTGCACCCACATTAGACAGGAGCACGGTCACGCGTCTCCGTCAGCCTGCAGGCGTCTGAATCTGACCTGAGACCCGCCACAGATTGAAATAAACCGCTCGAGTCACACTCAGAGGGAGCAGAGTAAACATGATGTCAGTCCGGCCTGCCTCTGAAATTAAAATTTTCAGACTGAAGAGTTTTAATAGGAAACATTTCTTTAGTTAAACGCAACTGAGGAAATGTTTCCTGTTAAAACTGAAAACTTGAGAGCAGAATTAATTTAATTGTTTTGTGTGGACGAGAAAATATCAGTTCCCTTTTTACTTTCTTGATAAATAATTTAGATTTTATTAATATTATTTTTAATATTATTATTATTAATAATATTTGTATACATTTACACCCACAATTATGGACCACTGACAAATTAGACTGTCGGCACGGATTTAATGTTTCCTAATATGAGCATCTTAAAATAACAACAGCAATGAACAAAATATTGTCATAATTAAAAAAAAACAACTATAAAATAATGTCTCCTTTTAACTGTTGTGGCCTATTTTTACGCACATTTTATTAGCGTAAATAAAGTGCGAAATATATTCTGTATTTTTTTTATTGCTGAATATAACTGCTAAATGACCTGTTTTAAATATTTTAAAACTAAATCTGCTGAGCCGTGGATTCATAAATCATATATTTTTTTCTTCCTGAAAGCTTCCTGATCAAATGGTAAATACAAATGTTACTGTATATTAAAAGTTTCAAACCTAGATATTTTATTTTCTGAACATTTAAAGTGGGCAAACACTGGAAAAAAAGTTTCCTAAAATGTTAGATCTGCTAAACTACATCAAACAACACACGACAAATACTAATAAACAGTCTCAGCTAATTAATCTCTGTGAAATTATTAGAAGTCACTTTTATCTATGTGCACATTCATTCTTTGATAAAACGAAGGAGCCGTTTTTCCTTTTGAGCGCAGCCTTTTGTATTTCACCTGTTGCCATTTCAATTAGTCATCCTACAACAAACGATATTATACAGAGTTTTCGCTTTTTGTTGGCGCCACAATCAGATAACAGGCTGGTTTGTTTAAAGAGGCCTGACACTCACAGCAGCTCGTCCTCCTCTCTGCAGACAGTTCGCCGGCCATGCAGCACTACGGGGTGAACGGCTACTCTCTCCACGCCATGAATTCACTGAGCGCCATGTACAACCTCCACCAGCAGGCGGCGCAACAGGCCCAGCACGCCCCTGACTACAGGCCCTCAGTGCATGCCCTCACTCTTGCAGAGAGACTGGCTGGTAAGAATCAGTTTCTCATTTTGTTGCCCACTTTCATCTCTCATCTTTGACTGTGCATTAACACTAATTCAGTGTGTGCTGATCTCTGGGGTGCTCAAATGACCTTTGACCTGTACCTCAATTAAACTGGTCGTGTTTCTTCTTTCTCAACGGCTGCACATTTCAAGACATTATCCTTGAGGCCCGGTATGGCTCCCAGCACCGAAAGCAGCGGCGCAGTCGGACGGCCTTCACCGCCCAGCAGCTGGAGGCCCTGGAGAAAACATTCCAGAAGACCCACTACCCTGATGTGGTGATGCGGGAACGTCTGGCCATGTGCACCAACCTGCCTGAGGCACGCGTTCAGGTAAAACCTCCCACAATGCATTGATGCTGTGTTACTCTTGCTCAGCTTAAAGGTTAAAAAGCTATCTTCAGGGCAATCTTCTATCCTTGAAGGTGATAATGGACAGGCAAGATGCAGCAACGTGAACTAACAAATGTCATATGCTGTGGTTCAAAGTTGTCCAGTGTTATGTTAGTCATTGACCCAACATTGATCTGTCTGTCCAGGTCTGGTTCAAGAACCGCCGGGCCAAGTTTCGTAAGAAGCAGCGCAGCCTTCAGAAGGAGCAGCTCCAGAAACAGAAGGAGGTGTCCGGAGCTGCAGAGGGCTCCACAGAGGACTCCAAGACTGACCTCAACACCACCACCACCACCACCACCCTGGTTCCTGAGGCCCGCACTCCTCCGCCTCCATCCTCCTCCTCATCCTGTCACTCAGAGACAGAGAGGCTGGTAGCCGCACGGCCACAGCCTGGAGAGATGAGTGTGGAAGTCAACGTCACCTCTCCTGAGCCGTCGGACAGCGAGTCAGCAGCAGAAGATAATGCTGACAGAGAGGAGGACGAAATGAGGGGGGAGACAAGGGTGAAGATCAGGGAGGAGACGCAGGGGGAGGGGGGAGCGTTGCCGGGGAGGAGCTCCCCATCCTGCAAACAGCTGAGCCCCACATCAGGTAAAAATATCACTGTCTAATGAATCCAGCTGCTTTTTCTTTAATGTTCCCTGATTATATGTCATGTTTAAGAATCTAACCACATTTATATTTGTATCGAACACACACAGTTCACTTAAAACACAAAAAATCCAAACAAAGATCAGTTTATGCTGAAAAATATTAAAGTTCTCCTTTCTTCCGTCTCTCAGACTCTCCTCTGGGCTCCCCCACCTTGCCGTCCTCCAGCAGCGTGACCAGCGGTTTGGCACAGAGCAACTCCTACGCTTCCTCTCCACTCAGCCTCTTCCGGCTGCAGGAGCAGTTTCGTCAGCACATGGCCGCCACCAACAACCTGGTGCACTACCCGTCCTTTGAGATGAGCACGCCGTCCTCTCTGCCCTACCTGGGCATGAATGTCAATATGCCGTCCCCGCTGAGCTCGCTGCCCTGCCAGTCCTACTACCAAACCCTGTCACAGGCCCAGCAGGTGTGGAACAGCCCGCTGCTGCAGGCGGCACCAGGCAGCATCCCCGGAAGCCTCAACAGCAAGACCACCAGCATCGAGAACCTCCGTCTGAGGGCCAAGCAGCACGCAGCCTCATTGGGACTGGACACACTCCCTAACTGAAGCTCGGGCTGCTCGTTCTAAGCGTTCGCCCTCTAGTCAGGGCTGCACCATATTATGGGTCCTGTCCACAGGAAGTGACTCTGGGCCCCTCTTCACTTTCCTCTTGACCCTTCACCACTGTCAGCAACTATGTGTATCCATCCAACACATACATATCTCCAAAAACTCATTAGAAATATCTCAAATTAAAACTTAAGCTACCGGCTGCTACCAAATTATCTTAACGACGATCTCTTTAAAATCTGTCCAGATTTCAAATTTGTGCTTGTTTCATGTAATTTAATTGAACAGCTGCTGATGCTTTGTTTGCAGTTTTCTGTATTTCTTATAAACCTAATTTCAAAACCAGAGAAGTGTAACAAACAAGTAGAAACAACATATTTTTTCAGCACACACAAATGTGTTTCAGAGCAGGCACTTTAGGCTCCCTCCCTCAGTTCAGGGCCCAGGGTTGTCGACACACCGATTCCCCTTCACCTCATCGTCAACATGTGGGCGCGCAGCTCACCGCTGGGAGCACACCAGGACATGAAGAACAGCTCTGCGGGATCAACTTAACAGAAAATAAGATTATAACAAGAACTTGATGGACTTAATGAAAAAAAAAGCCCCACCTGGACTGCAGCTGTGACTGAACACGTGGATCTTTGCTTGTAGTCGACTCCTTCTGATCAGCAGCACGCACCAACTCATTTCAGCCTCCTCTGTGAAGTGAAGAAAGTCTTGAAGTACAGAGCTGATTCCAGGACAGATATAAAATATTCTATAACTCCACCCCTGAACGTGAACTATGCATGCATGCACCCCTCTGAAGCATGGCTTACAGCCGCAGAACACTGAATGAAGTCACATCTGATCTGATATCAGAAATAAAGCTCCAATCAGTCAATATAATCCCCCAGCCAGCTGTATTTCTTTGTAGATGACACATGACTCTCCTTGTTTGAAGTTACAGCACTCAGCTGAACCCATTGAGCGTTGTAAATATCCCTCAGTGTTCGCCTCCATCTGCCTGGCGGAAGAGTAACTCCATGTCTCCTTTTGTGTGAAGGATTTGAGAGGAAATGTATTTTTCAAAGGACCTACAGCAGCAGTGAAACACGGGGAGAATCTGCAGAGGAGGCACAGTGACAAATAAATATGAACCAATCTGGCATATATTTTTGTTAATGCGGGTGGCGGACTGAACTGGACAGAGTCACCACTTTTTCTGAGCCACTGGCTTCAGCAGAGAGACACACAGGGCCATTCTCTATGTATTATATCACTGTAGATTCAAGACATGTATTTCTCAATTGTTTAAAATGTGAGTAATTTATCTGTTTAATGCAAGGGAATAAATCACACATAAGAATGACTCATGTTCTCAGTGTCGTCGGTTGGAAATGTAAGATGCTTGCACTGCCTCATTTTGACATTTTCCAAAGAGGGAGCTTTATTCTAAAACAACGACTCAGACTCAGACTCAAGGCAAAATGCTTGTTATTAAAAATGTAAGAAAAGAACGCACATCAGGCAACTCTTCTTTAGCAAAAGTCCTACATTTGGATATTTGGGTTGAACTGAGGAAATAGAGACAGTCAGGACGTTAACATGACATTAGGAGAAAATCGATTTATTGTGTTGGTCAGATTAAAACCAGACTTTTTTTTTTTTTTTTAAAAAAAAATGTTAACATGTTAATCTGACGAAATCAAGTTTCTCGCTCCCAGATAATGCGATTGAGACTCAAACTGGCATGCTCCACAGTTTCCACCCCGGGCTTTGATCCAGAAGTGGAATAGCATTAAATGCGTAACAGAAGAAGAAGCCGGTAGCACCATGGCAAAATCTACATCCAGAGCCAAACATTTTTGGACGGACGAGGAGATGCAGTTTATGCTGTGCTGGTTGAGAGCAGAATTAAATATTTTAAAATGCACTGATAGGCAGAATAGCGACCTGTTCAATGATGTGGCAGAACAGCTGGACGACGCTTGATTATGTGGTCTGTGATGTAATAGGTCAACCGGAAAAAGGTCCAATACCAACAAGTGGATAGGAGGCATATCGCCACCTATCGTAGTGGAGTCGGAAATACTTCAGTCAATAAATCGATGACCTTCTCGTGCTTGTATACTGGGACTGGGGGTGTTTCTCAAAGTCAATGAAGGACCCTTAAATGGCTGTATTTCAAGGATGCTACGTCATCAAATCCTGCCTTAGTAGTGTTCCAGTTCTACTGAGGCCTGAGTCCTTCCTTCAGAGAATTTTCAAGGATGCATGTGTGTATCCTCAGTACCCACAATTCTTTGCGTGCGATTTGCTAGATAAATATGTAATTTATTTGGGCTAATATCTGCAGGAGTTTATATCATACAAGCATGAAAAAAATATTGACATTTACATTTACACTTTCCGATGTGTACACTGCCAAATAATATGAGATTTTTAAAATAACGTGATTTAGATAAAACATAAACGTTTTTAAATTCATCAGTCACAACAGTGAAGGAGCACTAGGTCATGGGTCAAGGTCATGGTGGGTTTTTTTACACATTGTAGGAGAATTATGGAACAACTTTACAAAAGTTTCATTTAGCCTACCTGTTTTTTTTAAGTATAATCTATAAATAGAGTATATTCTCACTAAAAGTCACGTGACTGAAAGTATTGCTTACATTTATTCAAATTGTACAACAAAGAGTGCCAAGATGATCACAGTACCCTGAAGCCTCTCAGTCTGCTGAGAGTTAATGACACACACCTGAGGGCACTCGCTAGCCTGTTCTAATGTGTGTTAACCGAATGCTAGGAAGGACTCTTGCCTTGCCTCTGTACGATGAGTCCTTCCAAGGAAGGATCCTGGACTTTGAGAAACACCAAAGGACAGTAGTCCAATTAAATGGCCTAGTCAAGCTATAGCTGTAGCTAGACTTAATTAACTGTACTTAATATGAATGTCAACAAAAAATATAATTTTCTTAATGGAAGGTCTGTATTATCAGGTGTTTTTGTAGATTTCTGAATGTTTGGATCCTTGTCAGCTAAAAGGTGAGTCAGAAGAAGATCAGATAAGATGTCCAGATTGTGACCCACATAGCAGGACATCCAACCAACATGCACTCACATATATAAGTCTTTAAAAAAATACCAAAAAGCATTTTCTCAAAGTTTCTCCAGTGAGAAAAAGTTTGCAACAAGAGAGGGATTTGTTCAGGGTGTGCCAAATCCAGCTCCTCTCTGTGTGGCTGACAGCAGCAAGAGGCACTGACAGAAAACCGAAACTTAATAAACAGCTGTGATTTCCACACGTTACCGTCAAGCCTTTATGGTAAAAATTAAAGTTTGGTTAATATGTTCCACTGAAGACACCCTGATGAACCGTAAATAATTTAGACACAGGAGGTCTACCATGCTCGACGGTGAGGTTTACACACCACATAGGGGAGAACCTGCCACTTGTTCACTCAGTGCAGAATAACTAATCCTAAATGAAATGACTGAAGCACAGTGTCAGGCTCTAAAGAGTCCCCAATCCACCACCCACCCACCTACCCTTCACTCTCTCTCTGCTCTCCTCTTCCCCCACCCTGTCAGCCGAGGTTTGGCTGCACCGAAACAGAATGCTTTGCCATAAGAAGATTACCTTTGGTTGGGATATCGATGGATTAAGTAAGAATAGAATGAGATAAAATAGGACTGAAAGGGTTCCTGGAGTCAGCAAAGTTCAGACACCTGTTTTTTTCCTGGTCTTTTCCCGCTCCTCGCTCCATGACCGTAAAGATTATATCACTGTCTAAGTGGAGAAAAGGAGGTGAGAGGGGTGTGGGTGGTTTAGGATGGAGCAGGTTACAGTGCATAAACATAATTTCAGGGTTGCAAAGACAGTTCTTACAAACGCCCTTGGGATTTTTTTCTCTCCAGGCATACTCTTTGAATATGTGGTCAATTTGTCATCAACGTCTGGGTTTTTCGTAAAGATCATATTGGTGTAAGTTAATGGGAATGCTGTGTTTATGTGTGTGAGAGAGAGTGTGTGTGTGTGAGTGTGTCTATGGCAGCTAAGCCGCTGAAGGTTTCCAGGAGCTCTTTGATGTGTATCTGGGCAATGCGCTATTAGAGGGATTTTCCTAGTTGACAGCTCAGAGAATGTGTGGAGGAATTGCGATGCCAGCGGGCTAAAAGAATGCTGGAAACAGGATTAGGATCATATTCTGGCAGCTCCTGTCACTTCATCAATGGGCTAAGGTTTCCTCAGTGACAGCCCTCCTTCTCTGCCCGGCTAAAACCTTTAGTGGGACCATAAAAGGGGTGAGAGAGGGGAAAAAACAATGATTGAATGGTGTGCTATGATTTCTGTGCTGCTGGGTTTGCTCTGAGAGCTTTGTGTTGGGAGGTCTGAGGGGGACGGCGTTGATTTGGTAGGAGGGGCAGGTCGAGGGGATGAGAAAAAGGGGGCCTTTTGGGAGGGTGGTGGTGGTGGTGGTGGTGGTGGTGGTGGGGGGGGGGGGGGGGTTGTGGTCTTTCTTGGAAGTTTTACACCTAAATCCCCATGGCAGAGCATGTGGAGGGGTTTTACACTGATGCTAGTGGACAGGAACAGCAGCTTGGTGTCCCCCAGGGGACGACAGCAGCAGCAGGTGGAGAGGGAAATGGAGAATGCTGTTTCCAGAATCTTCTACCTGTTACCACCAAGTGAGACCACTTTCACCTGACCTCACATCTACTACATCTACTGTAGATATGTGGGAGCAGCAGATATGTTTGTAGACTCATTTGAGGATATGACAGTGTCTCTTTGTTGCAATTAGTTTATCTGATTTTATTGATGGATTATTGCCCTAGTATTCTATATTCTTTTATTGTCAACAATTCCCATGAAAAGACAAAAAATAATAATGTATTATCTTGTTAACATGTATTGTCCATGTAGCCAAAGCCTCTCATAGCTTATTCCTCTGACCCATTCCACATAATTATGAGCTATATATTCTTGACCTGCTTTTAAAGGTATGGTGTACAAGATGTTCCTAAAAAACAAAAAACATGTATAGACTCATACAAAAATAACCTCTCTCAATCTTTACTTTTGAAACACTAGAGGTGTGTGGCAGTGTATTTACCTGCAAAGACTTTGGCCTCAACCTGTGTTTTCCTTTCTTATTTTGCTGTGGTCAGGACATTTGTGGGCTGCAAACTTTGGGGAGTGGTGTGTAGCCCCCAACTAATAACAGAGTGCAGGTGAGGTCAGGATTTTATAAAAGGGTAACGACCAGGCAGTAGCAGCACACATCCAAGAGGAAGCTACAAAAATTACAGACACAGCTCTTCGTTTGTTATGTTCGTTCCAAACATAGACTCTGTGGAAGTAATGGATGTAGACAATGTAACATCACTCACTGGCTTTTGGACTCACGTTTTGAAGTCCTGAGTTTGGCATTTTGGCCGTCATCATCTTAGATTTTTGGAGCCAGAGGCTGGATGAGAGAGTGGAGCTGTGGAGGAGAGGGGGGTGGATCCATGACACCTTGCAGACAGCCTGTCACTTGAAGCAGCCATTGTCTTAATTAAGATTAACTTTAAGCTTTAATTAAATGTAAACCATTGAGTTATATAAAAATTCACCCCTGGAGAGTTGTCATGAATGTTGAAATTAGCTATAGAGACCAAAACTGTTTTTATACCAGGCCGTAAATGGGTTTATTTCTGCTGTAAAGTTGGGCATTTTAACCATAACATGGGTGTCTATGGGACTGACTCACTTCTGGAGCCAGCCTCAAGTGGCCATCCCAGGAACTGCAGATTTTGGCACTTCCACTGTTCCTGTTGGCTTCACTTGCTTCGCGTCACCTCAGAGGAGCCAAAAAGTCACATGTGGCTGCGGGGCCGCAGGTTGCCTACCCCTAGGCTAATGTTTAAACCTTTGATTTTTTAATATTTCAAATGTGAAATGAAACACATCACATGTGAAAACCATTTTTTCACACTTAACACTTTATGTGAAAACAAAAATTCAGGTGATAGATTTACATTACTACATGTGAAACTACATTTTAAATATGATAAATTCACACAGAAGTGCTTGTGGTGATGTATAATTATTTCACATGTGAGTATATGAATATATGAGTATATGAATTTCACAGCCAACATGACCTTTGGGAGCATTTGTATTTTCTTTACTTTCTTTCTTTGGCTGTAGCTCTTTGGATCAGCCTCTTTCTACATATCACTCTCCATGTTCAGGTTGAGTCATTTATGCTCTAAGCTGAATATTTTGAGAGGATTTTGAGGTGCACCTCCTGTAGTTGGGCCTGAGGTTGTGTTGCAGAATAGTCCCTCAGTGGGCTTATAGGGTGGTCTCTGCCGTGCATCTTGGACCTGCTGTCTCCATGCTGCCACCAAAACCCCTTCCCCTGAGAGTGTAACTCCACACTTTGCTCACCCATGTGAAACAATACTTTCACAATACCACAGGAGTTTGATTGTTGGCGACAAGTTATATAATGCCAGGAATTACAGACTAGCATGCAAATGCTAAATCCTCCTCTCTTTCTCCTGAGAAGTGGATGAGACGGACTATATCTGCAGGCTTCACTCTGGCTCCCCAGCTTTGTGCTACAGAGACGCTCTCCTTTCTCCCCCTGACTTGGGTGATAATCCTGACACGCACTGTCTGCATTTTTTACTGTACGTGTTTAAGCGCATTTGCAGAGCATTTATCTCTCCAATGTAAACCAATTTGGCTATAAGGGCCTTGGGCCAAGCAAGGCGCTGGAGGGAAGAAAGGAAAACTCAAACCTAGCAGATGTGCAGAGAAGGGAGGATGGGAGAGCTGGCGAGGACGCGGGGGTTGATGAACAACTGAATGCAGCAAAAAAGGGGAAGCGGAACCGCATGGGAGAAAAAGAGTGTCCCTTGTCCGAAGGGTAAGCTTTTGAAACTTGGGATAGGGGCCTTTAAAGCCGATAGAACGTGGATCACTGAATTGTTGAGTCACAGAATCTGCGAAAATCATACGGAGCTCCCAGTTAATCCTGTCATAGTGAAATTGGTGGGCATACTTTGGGGATCCCAGCCCCTTCTGAAGAAATTTGGAGCCTGCTGTATTGACAGAGCTGCTGTTTGATACCGCCTATACACCTGTATCAGCTGTCTGTTAATCTGCCTTCCCCTCCTCCCACTAGTCCTCCACAGCACGTCGCCTCTTCTGGTAGTAATGGCTGATGAAATGGACCAAAGACCTAAAAGCTGCCAATCTTGCTGCTTCTTGATGTCTCCTGTAAGTGGCTCTGGTTGCAGGCTGAACTTGTCACTTTGATCATCTGAAAGGCAGGAGCCCTGCTGTGTCAGACATTACTACCTGCAATTCTGTGGAGCCATAAAGACTATGGACTCCTTGGTCCCTGAAATGGGACATTAAGACAGAATCATCCTAGTTTAGTTGGGGCGATATCAAGGTGTTTTATTTGCTGGCACACAGGCAGGGCCTGAATGTGTTTGGATGGCTTTTAAAGTACCTGATCTTATAGCCTAAGGTTCCTGTAAATGAGGTGTTTGCTGCTCTTATCAATGAGACGTTACATGAGAAGAGCACCTTGGCCTGCATGGTTCTGCTGTATGATTACAACAGGCTGCGCTCTGGCCAGATGCCCTACACATCGAACTTCTCAAACTCCTTCCATACACCGTATACACTCTATACACTTGCTTGAATTAAATCGCAGATCAAATATTAATTTTAGCAACATGACTATATCATGATGATTTAAATACCTTTCCTACAAATACTGATTATACTACTAAGAATTCATGACACATAACATCAGTTAATAGTATAAAAAAAATAAGTATAGTTAAATTATGCAGCGTGAGAGCCATTGGAGTCAAGCATATCAACCTGTAGCTTAAAGTTGCTGAAGCTGAATACTTGGGTGTCTGATTGTGTGATTATAAGTGGGAAACAACAGAGCTAGAGACGCTTTCACATTGTTGTTGAAATTTCAAATGGAACTTTAAACACTTAAGCATGGTCATGAATTATGAAGAGTTTAATGTGACTATAACAAATATGGAGGGCTGACTTTATAGTTTAATTGTCACAGCTGGCTGAATGTCCCAACAGCATAGCAGCAGTCAATTCAATGCATTTGAAACAATAGTGCGTCGTGCCCAAGTTCCCACAAATATCATAATATAATTTTTTATCTTTTATGTTGTGCTTGTATATGCAGTGGTGACTCCAAGGGGTGGCCGGAGGGGGCCACTGCCAACCTGATAAAACTGCTAGTCCCCCACTGACTCTCCCTCACACAAATAATTGAAAATAATTAGAGACCTCTTTTTGGAGGCAATGTAAATCCCAATTCAGACCAAAGATTCACCACGAGACGAGTTGACACCAGCATACCGTGAGGACAGAAACAGAGGGTTTAGCGGGGACAGAGCACCTGCTGCAGCAAGTGAACACATCATCTGTGGTTATTTTAACATGACCAGTGGACATCACTACAAGCCAATTGGCTGTTGAAACAGATGACGTGCTTTACGTTCTAAAACCAGCCGCCGGCGATTTGACCAGTTGAGTTGCAGGTGACACCATCAGCCGGCTTGAGTCGAGCTCAGACCAGGCAGTTCACACCACTGCAACTTTTCTCTATAACATTCTAAAGTGGTTTCGTCTTGTTGCGAATCTTTGGTCTAAACTGGGCTTAAACCTTGAGAAGGCTTGTTCTGAGTAAATGTTTTGTTCATTGCAATCAACGTACTCCTTCAAACCCTTCAAATTAAAGCTGCATAATCTGCTTTTTAAGGAAAATGACAACTAACCTTTTTGAAGAACATGAATCATCACATGTATATGGAGTAACACGTTACTATAATTCCACTACATTTGGCGGTAACTATTATTGCAACTAAAACACCAAAATTAATTTTACTTGGAGTGAGTAAAATGGGATATGGGATTTAAATCAGTGGTTGCAGGTATGTCCTTCCATCAGATAGCGCTTGAAATGTGTAATAGACGTTATTGCTCTAATGTAGTATGGAATCTCATTCCAGATTTTAGTTTGACAAAATGATCTCTGACCATAGTTGTTATTGTAAGGTGGTACGGTAAGCAGTACAAATGATTTGTTTGCCAAAACTGACAAATTTTCACCTGCTGTCTCTTGCTACAAAGTTGCCACTTACATTTTCGTAACAGTCCCGACACATTACAAGTTTAAAATGACATGTTTGTGATTTATGCGCGTAGTGCAAAGCTGAGATAAGATGTTCAGGGTTTTTCATAAAAATTTATCCAAGTTGTGAGTATTGTTTTAACAGGATAAATTGGTGCTGTGTCTGTACGCCAGATGCCATAATCCTCGAGTGCCGTAACTCACTCTCTCCGATGCTCTGATATATTATCTGAAGCCTAATTTAATTCTATTTTTAAACAAGTAATATTCATACTGGTTTAAATAAACAATTTGATTGTATTTCCCATCTTTGCTGATTAACAGTTTTGTGTGAAAGTCCTGTCCCAGATGGCCTGTTGAGTTCAGTGATTTAAGCAAATAATAGCCCGGGTTAATAATTGAAGTTTTACGGTAGTATATGAATATTAAAAATGATTAATATGTTCTATAATACACACGACTGCCAAATTGTAATTGGCAAATGTATTTAATGGGGCAATCTGAAGGCTGACTTTGTGTGTGTGTGTATTTGTCATTGCTTCTGTCTCAGATCCTGTGGGATTTATGAACAATGTCAAGTTCCCTCTGAAGACCTGAGTCTCTTCACTGCCTCTTAAAGCTTAATGCTCCCTGACTGAGTGGCACAGCGAGAGCCACACACTCTCTCTCTATGTGCCACAGATAATGCTAAGAACAACCTCTCAATTCCAGCTCCCCTCCTTGCCTAATGTGCCCTCCTTCCTCTACCGCACGCACACGGCCATTTCCATTCAATGAGACAGCAGCGCAAACGTGGGCGATTGTAATGGAAAACACTAACATTGTCCCTAATGGTTTCCCATCCCAGGAGAGTTTTAAAACATATGTAAATTTATGTAAACCCAACAGAAACACATATTTACAATAGCACAGGGTAATCACAATATGACGACATGGTGCGCTGGCCTTGTAGATGGAGGCGCCATGAGTCATTAGTCTCCTTTATCTCTTTTCTGTTTCCTGTTAAGGCGTTGGCGCAACAATCACTCACAATAAGAATGAAAATGATCTGCGCTCATCTGTGGCACGGTGATGGAAGAGGGAGAGGTGGAGGATGAAGAGAAAGGTGAAGAAAGAGGTTTTGTGCCCTCACAGCTGCTGGATGCCTTGGAGGTGCATCACATTTTATAAACTCAGTGCGTTAAATATGCAACAACAAAAACGTGTTAACTGTACAGGTGTTAAAAACTGTAAATCTCAAGTCAAAAATGGTAGCTCAAAAAATGCATCACTGATGACACTGATGAGCAGAGGAAATAACAGAGGATTGCATATTACCTGTAGAAGGTGCACTGTAGGTGACTTCAAACCTCTGAAAACACATTTCATCATTTGTGGAAACAAATAACCGCAGCAGTTCCTTTATGAGAAATCAGTAACTTTATTTAAATCTCAGTTATTGCATCACACAAAAAGCTTTCATATTCACTATAAAATCCAAAAGGGTCAACATTTTTTGCATGTGGCTGCAAAACCTCTTTGAATAATGGTGATTAGAAATTAAAATTCTTCTAAAGCAGTGCTTCCCAACCAGTCCAGATTTCTCCTTGGTCATTTGTTCAAGGTTTAATACATTCAGCGTCATACTTGATTTTGACCATATTGTCAAGCTACTTTGTTGTCTCTCTCAAGTAGCTCTCCGTTGGTCACTCACTCTACAGTGGGAAAAAGCACTTCAAAATAAAAGCTTTGTGTCTGAAATGTGCTGCACTTCAAAAAAAAAAGTTTTTTGTTTTTTTTTACAAACTTGACACACAAATCACAACCATGTAATCATGCCTGTGAATGTTAGTTAAATTCTTCATTTTAAAATAAAAGCAAAACAAGAAAAAAAAAACTGCATGTGCTTGTTAGCGCATGTGTGTGTCCCACTGGCTGGCTCATTGCTTCCACTTTGCACTGCACTCATAAGGCGGGTACTGCTGATATTGGGATGGCGTCATTGTGGAAGCATAGCACCCCTCCTTTGATTTCCCCCTAGTTAACACTGCTAGCTCTGTTAGCACTGTTACTGTGTTTACGTGCTGTTTATGGAGTTAGTACCGTTAGCTGCTAGCCTGCAGCCACCTCCATGTTGAGCACCGTGTTCAGACAAGTCTGAATTTCGCATAGAGCCCTTTTAGCAGTTTCACATTTGACAGTTCAATCTTTATTATGGCCCTAAAAACCCAAAAAGCAGAAGTACCTGAGTTCATCCTTGTCGAGCAGAAAAGTGAAACTCAAAATATTAGTTTTTTAAAACACAACAACCTTTCCTAAAGCAACATTAACTGTTTTAACTTTTACTCATATTTCATTTTGTTTTAATGTGGTCAGTGGAGTTATTTCATCATTAACAGTATGTTCTCATTATGATTTCAGAGATAGCCTTATTGTTTGTGTAGTTGAGACAAATTTAACCTGAGGCCCCTGAGGTTAACAGCCCCACCTGTGGCCCCGGGTTTTCACTTCTTGCTCTGTTTGACCACTTGTTCCACCTCCCTCATGAAGCGCAGGCAGAGCTCATCCCGCCACGGCAGGGCGGCACACTGCACGGCTATGGGCAGACCCTCGCCTCCAGTCACAGCCTGCACACAAACACAACATCCAGTCAGTCAACACTCTGCAACTAGGACCACAGCAGTCTTCTGCCTCCACCTACTGACCAACTGCGGAACTACTGTTTTAATAGAGTCACTAAAATGGCCTCACACTGAGTGCCGGGGCAGAGCCTTGAGATTATTATGTTTGTGACTTTTTATGAATTATATGTGTAATGCAGTGTGACATGTTGTGATGTTTAGTTGCTCACCTGACTTTTACTTATCTTGAACTGTAGGGCCCTGTGGGGCCTTTTACATGGAGCCCATTGTCTTCTAATTTGTCCACGGCCCCACACTATTTGCAGGTTCATACAGCAGCATTTTCCCGATATCATTTCTTATTAGAATATTTAAAGATGTCTATTGGTAATAATCTACTACACTGTAAAATAATGCAGTTTTTTTCAGTGCCAAGAAAAAAGTTGAGTCTTAACACATTTTTACTTATTTACAAATGTGGCACTTTTTGAACTTTGTCCCCTTCACAGGTGCACTCCAAAGTACATCTGAAACAAATGATAACTGATCAATCCTCTGTCATTTTTTAAGCAAAATGACATAAAACACTGGCTCCAGATTCTCAAATGTGACAGCTTTTATTTGTCTTGTGATAGTACACATACTATATTGTTGTTTTAAACGGTTAGCATGATAAAACAAGCAATCCGGCAACACCATCTCGGACTTTAGGATACTGTGAGTGACATTTTATTTGTTGTATTTTCTGAAATTTGGACATTGAATGAAAAAGTAATTAACCAAGAAACTAATAAGCTGATTAACTTATAATTAAAATAAATGTTAGTTAAAGCTCTACTTTTAAGGCCATAGCACCTACATTTTGTAATGCTCTGCCTGCACCCGTCATACTGTCTGCTGACTCTCTGGTTTCTTTAAAGAAGCCGACTGAAGACAAACCTGTTTGATAGGTGTTTGGGTAACATGTATGAACAGGCTCTGTTGTAGTTTCTGTAACAGTGTGAATATTTGATGGGCAAAACAGACATGTTGAGAGTGGAAGCCTTTCAAAATGGATGCTTCAGACAAATATGCCGGATCTCTTGGCCAAACCAAATCTCCAACCTTCGACTGTACAAGAAAACAGGAAAACCTGGGAGGCCTAAAACCACCTGGTGCAGAACTGTGTCACTGGAGTTTGAAAAGATGAACCTGTCATGGGGAGAGGCACAACATGCTGCCAAGGACTGAATGCAAAGGAAAGAGCTCACTGACGCCTTTGTCCCATAGGGAATGAAGAGGACTAAGTAAGTAAGTAAGAAAGTACTAGCTCTGTAATTTTCGTTGTCTTTTGTGTATACTTGTTGTGTTTTGTGATATTTTCTTTGCACTTTTCACTATGCGGCTAGAGTTGCTGCTTTATCTTCTATGTTTTTATTCTTGGATGTTGCATATTGCCCTTGTAAAAAACTTTGTGACCTATGTCTGTGAGAAGCGCTAGGCTATATAAATACATTCTACTCCAAAGAAATGCAAAAGTCAATATAAATCACAAATGTTTCTGAAACATTACAAAATGTTTGACGAGTAGGTTAAATTAAATAGGCTGTAGAAAATTCCCCATAGACAGTTATTACTAAGTGCCTTTGCCCATATTATGTTTCAATGTTTAATGTTTTCTGCATATTTAGTGTTGATAAGCCTATAAGGGAGCCGCCCCACCTGCTGGTGGTACATTGTAACTGACATCACACAGTTGGAAAGCAGTGTGCTCTGGTGGGTTGGTCGAGGGATGGATTATGACTGAGCAGTGCAATAAGTTCATGACAACTGGTCTGTGCGTGAATGAAAAGGAGTGAGTATTTATCTGCTGCGTTATTGTTGTATTATTTTTGTGTTGCTGCAGCCAGAGATTTGGCTGTTAGCCAATGTGTATAAAAATGTAGATCACTCTGTTAATTAGACTGTTTCATGCACGCTAGTTATGGCCTTCAGCTCACCTAACTCAGACCGGGAATATGTCTTGTCAAGTTTAAATGTGTTAATTCATTACCTGTTGTTACTGCTCAGTGGGTTTATGGTTGAGCTAAATTACGAAGTGGCTAGTGTTCAGTACTGTCATTAAGGATTGTTAACTCGGTGACCGGACATAGCATGCCTGCAGGTTTTCACAATAAATGCATGCAGCCGGTCTGTCAGTATGAGGATTTAACAGGAAGTGTTAAATGTCAACGTTAGCGGTAACTTATTACAGTGTTAAGGGGAACTAATGTGTAAAAATGTGTAAATATTAGTGTAAAAATTCAGACCTGTTTGTTGTGGCAAGTCAAAACACTCACTCAGAGAGTGAAAGTCTGGTTCTGACATCTCACGTCTCGCGAGTTTTGAGTTGTTGCAGGAAGTTACCACTAGAGTGACCTTACCAAACGCTAGGAGTTACTCTGTTTGGAGTAGTCATGGCTGAATTTTTACCCGATTTTGACCAACTGGATCTGGATGAGCCATTTGAATTTGATGACCGCCTGTATTTATTTGAACACAGAGTACACGGACGTACACGGACGCAGAGCTCATTGAAATTGAAGAGCGGACGAGGAGAGAGAGGGAGCAGCAATAGGCAAAGGAACATGTCCGAATCCGGCTAAAGGTAAACACCGACGTTCATTTCTCCTTTCCGTTATGTTGTCGGATAATTTTACTAACAATCCGAGCCTATCTGTGTGAAAAAAATGCACTTTTAGTGGACGTATTTTGACGTTGTTTGATGCTGTCTGAGTGCCCTATTATTTAATATAGCGCGTGCTCACACGCTGCAGGCCGGTCAGCCCTAGCTTCGTACTGGAGAAATGTCAAATACTGAACATCCTATCACTCATTTAGACAAAAGCAGATCGGAAAATAGGGCCCAGGTTGGAAAAAACATTAGTTCCCCTTTAATATGTGTGTTAATATGGCTGAGAATGTCATGTAAGAATGGTTGAAGTGCTGTGATAGTGTAAATGGGAGGTAAATGGTTTAAGGATTTGTGCATCACTGTATCATTCCTGATTATGGTTTATTAGGTTTGGTGATATTAGGCATATTACTGCATACGGGAAATTCATGTATATGTTGTCCTTATTCATCTGCATATTTGTTATTCTTTCTTTGTGTAGAAACTGCATGACCGTATTGCCTGCTACTGGATTATTTGTGAAAAGAGAGACAATAAACCACATCCGAACCATCCATCTGCTCTTTATTCCATACTTTGGAGGACTTGGCCTTAAGTGGTGTTCTGGCCAACACACTGGGGTGAACCTAGTGATAAGGCAGAACTAACGCCTAGATCCAGCCTAGTCATATTATCTCCACTACATAGGCAGTAATTTAATAACCAAACAAGACAAGTTAAAATGCTTAAAAGGATAGTGCACCCAAAAATGAAAATTCAGCCATTATCTACTCACCCTCATGCTGAGGAAGGCTCAGGTGAAGTTTTAGAGTCCTCGCATCCCTTGTGGAGATCGGCGGGGGGAGCGGCTAGCACACCTAATGGCTGACGGTGGCCCAGACTAACGTTCAAGAACACAAAATTGAAACCACAAAATATCTCCAACATGCCCATCCGTAGTGATCCAAGTGTCCTGAAGCCCCGACATAAAAAGTTGTTTCAAAAAACATCATTTGAACTCTGTTTTTAGCCTCACTGTAGCCTGTAGCTCTGACTGCTTCTCTGTGCTCAGCGCTCACATGTGTGCGCTTGTGCGAGCAAAAGCATGAGCTTTGCTTACCCATGTTTACATCATGTGACACATGCACGGCAGGGGGAGACAACAGTGCATCACTGATCACCCTGAGCGTGCACACGTGAGCGTGGTGCACAGAGAAGCAGTCAGAGCTACAGGCTACAGTGAGGCTAGAAACAGAGTTCAAATGACGTTTTTCGAAACAACTTCTTATGTCGCACCTTCAGGACACTTGGATCACTACGGATGAGCATGTTGGAGATATTTTGTGGTTTCAATTTTGTGTTCTTGGACGTTAGTCTGGGGGGCCGTCTGCCATTAGGTGTGCTAGCCACTCCCCCCGCCGATCTCCACAAGGGATGTGAGGACTCTAAAACTTCACCAGAGTCTTCCTCAGCATGAGAGTGAGTCGCAGATTCAATCACCGGCGATTGGCACACAATGCATGCCGGTTAGTTTTGTGTCCGACTTCATCCCGACTTGCTCTGACGTACTACAAAAGTGGACGGCGATAAAACCGCGAGAGCGAGGCGGCCGCAGTTTTTAGAGCCAGGCGCTGCAGTTGCTCTCCACCGACTGCACCGCCTGGCTCTCACCTGATCTAACAGCTCATTGGTTCAGATGTCGACTCAACAATATGACGTTTTAGATAAACTACTCATTTTTGTTGTATTTTAGAGATTAAAATTGTATTTGTCTGATCTGAAGGTTTATTCTGTGAACAGAAAACATGTTGTGTGACTGATGGTGAAAACAAACTGATATATGGGCCTGATCACTTTTTTAATGAATTGACATCATTCCAGACAGGATGTTAGTGTGTCTGTGACTTCCTGTATGGACTGAAGGCTGCTGGAAACTGTCGGGAAACTGTCCGACTTCACCTCAGCTTTTTGTCACCGCCCCCCGCTGCGGCTGCCTGCTCTCGTCTACTTTTCAGGCGAGGCACAGTTCATCTCGAACGAGCCTAATGGCTGAATTTTCATTCATGGGTGCAATATCCCTTTAATGCTTGTTTCTGCCCCATGTGGTCGATAACGTGGTGTTTGTTTTGCTTCCTTTACAGGGTGTCTACAGATATAACAAAGTTAAATTTAAGACTTTTGAAGGCCGTTTCTTTTCGCAGTAATTTGACCGAAAATATTCAACACCGATCAAATCTGAATTTAAGACAATTTAAGACTTTTTTCAGGCCTAATATTAAGAAAACTTAATTTAAGACATTTTAAGACTTTTTAAGGACCTGTAAACACCCTGCTTTAAGTCAAAATGACAAAGCCAGTAACACAAATGACTCACTTAAGTTGAGGGGAAACTGAGCAAAAAAATGGCATCTGTATAACTCAGCCTGAAAAACACATTAGGATAGAAAGAACCAAAATAAAACAAGAACCTAAAAGTTTCACAAAGGTCATCTCTCAGTAACGCGTGTTTCTTACCTTTTTGAAGTCTCTGTCCCACAGGTCCTGAAAATTGCCCTTATAGTGCTTGAGTTCTTCCTCATCCTCTGCTGTCACCGTGGAAACAGGGACAACACCAGCGGGAAAATTAAGGAGGTTGTAAAACGCCGTGAAAGAAAGAAAAGCTGGAAGGACAGAAAATAGAAACAGGTTATTCACTGTGTTACACTGGGTTTTATAGTAGTAATATTACGAGAGATGGATGGCCACAATATTATATTTCATACCTCTAACTATTGCCTTATTGCCTAATCAATGCCTTTTAGTGTCACACACACACACACACACACAAACACACATGACATGTTCAGAGTACTGTACAGTTAAGCTTGCCGCAATACAAGAAGTTGTAGGCTGGTCCGATCATAGGGCACAGCAGCACGTCTATGTTGTATCTTCTCCAGTTTGCTATCGTTGCCTGAATGTAGTCCTTATGAAGACACAAGACAATTCAATGAACCTCATATGCATTTATATATATTTATATATATATATATATATATATATATATATATATATATATATATATATATATATATATATATTTATATATATATATATATATATATATATATATATATATATATATATATATATATAGATATATATAGATAGATATATATATATATATATATATATATATATATATATATATATAGATATATATAGATAGATATATATATATATATATATATATATATATATATATATATATATATCTATATATATATTTATATATATTTATATATATATATATATATATATATATATATATATATATATATATAGATATATATATAGATATATAGATATATATATAGATATATATATATATATATATCTATATATATATCTATATATATATATCTATATATCTATATATATATATATATATATCTATATATCTATATATCTATATATATATATATATATATATATATATATATATATAAATAATGTATGTGTGTGTACACATATTATTGGTTGACAACTACGGGCTCTGACACACCAAGCCGATGGTTGGCTGCTGGTCAACATCGGGCTGTTTGTGTTGCCCTAGTGTTTGCTGTGTCTCCTGTACCGTTGGCGCAAGCCGGCCCTTGTCACCTGTTTTTTGGCCAATTCAGTGTTGAATTCATGTCAAAGCCGGATGAGCCTGTTGGTGAATAAAATCCCTCTGACTGGCAGTTCAGGTCCGTGCATGAGAAGAGAAACGGAAGTGACGGAAGCAAACAAACAACTGAGGTCAAGAGGGCGCAAGACTGAAACAAATTTGAGCCATTGAGCTCATAGGCAGAAGCCGTTTGTAATTGTTTGTGTTATTGTTCCCTAGCGCATGGTAAATATAATTTCTTCTTTCGACACCAGGTTGTATTGTTATTGTTGTATTGGTCAATCTGGCGAACTAGTGTCCTGAATCCATCTTGATGGTTTTCCGGTTTCCCGAATGATAAATACAGACTCCCGCTGCCTGCTGTTATGGAAAGTAATTTCCTCTTGAGCAGGCACAGAGCATACACACTAGTTGGCCGTGCAAATTTTTGGCAGAGACAGGTGACGTGAGGCAATGTAACAGTCGACCTTTGTCGCCACTAGTTGGGTTTGGTGTGTCTGGGCCTTAACAATACCTCAACAGCAGCATGATGCTTCCACACCTCTGCGACAGACCTGAAAATAAGACCGAGAAAGCATCAGTGTGTTTCGACATTTTGTGCATTACATGAAATGTGTGAGTAACAAAACCTCAAGCGGGAAACCTTCAATGTCGACGTTACTTTCTCACCTAACTCCAGTCAAAGCATTGAGGCTGGCAGAGATACGAGGACTCTGCGAGAGACAAACGAGACATAAAACACACTTTAAGACTCAAATCACACAGTAACTTTTTTATCACATGGCTACCAAAGAAATAACCAAATCAGCATCATACTCAGTGTTCCTGAGGAAGAAGTAGATTGTCTATAGTTTGTATTTTTGAATGTTTGTCATAGGAGGAGAGAACTTACCACGGGCTTGACGAGAAATGAGAGGATCTTCTTCAACCATATAGGCAGTTTGTAAACTTGATACTGTACTTTGAGGATGGGATCCACTGGGTCCCCCTTCCTAAAACAGAAACAATAGGGGATCATCCTACAGAGCGATCTGTTCAAATAAAAGGAATGTAATATGGTTAAAACATCTCTTTTAAAAGCACCTATGTAAACTTCATGGTGGTGCTACAGGAAAAGTCAGAGGATCACCGAGGATTACGATACGAAAATGATTAATTATTTGGTGGTTATCTGGTGGGTTTGGCGAGAGCTATTCCAGGCTGTTTCTGGTTTAACAAATGGATCTTTCTCTTTACAAAGAGCTCAACCTCTGTAGGGATCCTTTACATAATGTTGTCAGAAACCCTGCACACTGATTCCGCTTCCTTGAGAAAATTAGCAATACGTGACAAAATGAAAAGACACATCTCCTCCTTTGCCTCTCTCCACTGGAGTTACTTGTCTGGCTGTCACCACTCCCTCTCTGTGTCCACATCCTTCTCCTCTTCGTCATCATCCACCTGAATATTACTGCCTAACCCGTTAAAAGTGAGCTATATTGAGTTATGAAATGATTCTTTCTTGTTGCCTTTGTGTCCCGCTGCCAATTTTTTTCACTGATTCTTGGTCAAATGTTTCCTAAGGCTTCTGACGGATGTGGAAAATGCAGAAAAATGCGCCTGATCCGAAAGTTTTAATGCCCAAACAGGACTGACATAACATGAGGTCGTATTTCTTTTAATACGTGCAACAATTTCAAATGACAAAAAAGGACTCAGTGTGCAAAGGCCTTTAAAGTTACACATATGTAAGGGCGGGGCTGCTTGAGTGACACGCTGTCTGTGAGCGGTCACTACAATCTGCAAGTCAAATCCACACCATGCTCCTACACAGCTCAGCCCTTCTTGCTCCAAAAAACCAAGTGAGTTATGGCCGAAATGCTGAACTCGGGGCTTCAAAACAGGAGTCGCACCAATTGGTGACATCATCATAGCTACGTCCATTATTTTATATAGGCTATGGCTCATATTCAATAACAATTTTCATCCTTTCTGATGCGAGTGCCAAATTTCAGGAGTTCTCAAGCACCCCAGGAACCTTTGAAGCTTGATTAATTAAAAAAAAAAAGCCTAATTCCTTGAATTACAATAGGGCCTTCACATCACTTGGTTCTCGGGCCGTAAATATGCTGACACTCTGACACTTCAATTACATAAATGAATCAGGTTATTAACAAGGACAACACTGACTGATTTGCTGACATTTTGAAGGTAACTTGAACTCACATTTTTTCAAAAAAGGTGGTAATTCCGTCTGCAAAGGCACCCCTTGTCATCAGTTCATTTACAGCGTAAGGTATCTCCAGAGGAGTGTAGGGCACAAACTACAGGCACAAATGACCAAAAAGGTGACAGCATTAAAACACATAGCTCAAATCACAGATTTCATGTGGGGGTAGATCACATTGTTTGATTTTGTGTGTGTGAGTACTGTGGTCTTACAGTGTGCCCTGCTTTCTCTAACAGAGCTTTGACCTCTCTGACTCCTCTGACCATGCTTGGAGACCCTTCTGAGTAGCCGTCATTTTCCAAGTAACCAATCCTGAGAGGTTCGGCACTCTGGTACATCTGAGGAGAAGATATTTTCATTCTGTCAGTTAAGACATTTGAGTGGAAACACACATAAATGTTTTTTGGTACATAACTAATAAATATGCGTGGTTAGGAGATTGAAGCTTTTATAAGGCTTTAATTTACTTTAATTAAGGCACAGTGAAAGAATAGGTGAACCCTACAGGCAATTAACTGCAGGTTTCATTTGTGGGCGTCAACGTGCCTGTGGCTTTTCTACTCATAACCCTGTTAAATTCTCCTTGAATCTCTCCAAATTAGGTGCTTTGCTTTCTGTCAGAGGGCCAGATCCAGGACTTTTTTGAGTCACAGAACTAGAATTACCACCCAGCGGCCACCGCAAACCAGTCAAATTGCAGTTATAGTTTACATCCATGTCTGTTTGGACTCATATGTAGGCATGACATATAACAATGCTTTAAATATGGATGTTGCTGTAAAGACACTACATATTCTAAAATGCTGATGCTTCACACACATCTTTAACCCGGCAGCACAGAAGATTTATACAATTAGTGTCATGTTAACATGTTAGTGTATATATTGTAGTTAAATTTCACACTTCCAGCCTCAGCACAGTGACAATAAATATTTTGTTTTTAATATTTTTATATCTTAAGCACTAGTTTTAAACACTGTAGCATAATGCACATTCTATGTTTTACCTTTATGTACATTTTCATTTCTATTTTATTTTATTGCTTTATATTTGCATACTTCTATTTCATACTCTTATTCTTACTTCTTTCAAGTCTCTGTTCTTTGCCACAACCACAATTTCTCCTCGGGGATCAATAAAATATTTCTGATTCTGATTCATGAGAAAAAGATGGATGAGGGGTCACACTGAACTTTGACCACCAAATTCTTATCAGTTCATCGTTGAGACCAAGTGGATGTTTGTGCCTAATTTGAAGAAAATCCCTCTATGCCTTCTTGAGATATCGCATTTACAAGATTGGGAGCCACACCTATCGCCGGCGCTGAGGCATAAAAATCAGCACATATATGGATGATGATGTGCCTGACCCCTAAGTGAACATTTTGCACATCATGTCCCTTCCCTCATTCTTTGCATCACAAGACAATAACCACAATTGGATTAACATCTCTGTTAGCTAGAGAGAGAAAACTGCAGTTAGGAATACCTGACAAGATCTTTTTGTTTCTGACAAAACTGGTACGAGGAGTCATTCCAGTTTCTACAGCAGTCCACTGGATTGCATCATCTCAATGTGATCACTGTGCGTCCTTTATGTGTGTACAGGGATCTGTGTTTGACCAAGCTTAGCATGAGAGCAGCCTCCACCCTTCTGGGAAGGCTTCCCACAGGAATTTGGAACCCGGCTGCAGGGATGTGTTCTCATTTAGCCACAAGATCATTAGGTTGTTTACTGAGGTTAGGTGCTGAGGCTTTGGTTATCCCAAAGGTTTTGCTGGGGTGCACAGACGCATTGTGATGTTGAAATGTGATGGGACATACACTTATTTGCTTTCTTGGAGAGACTTAGATAAGAGGATTAAGTGCGCACAAATGTTAACATGTTGGATATTTGTTTAACCTGTGCAACTACCAAGTGATAAAACAACAATTCAACCATTTTACAGGGGGCTATGTGCTGGAGTATTTTGTTGCTAGAAGAGACTCCAGCAAGTTACTGGTCCCATTCAAGAAACAGTACATAATCCCCTGTGAAACATTTCACTTTGTTTTGTTGTTGTTGTTGTTGTGGACACACCTGCATATTAAAAGGTATGGGTGGAACAGTGGCGTCCAAAGAAAACATGTGGTCACAGAGAAAAGCCTGCATACACAGGGCCAGACTTTCCACATCCCTCGCCATGGGTCCAGGACTTGATTGCACTAATTTAATAAGAAACAAAAGAACAAGTAACAACTTTTTTTCAAACAACACGTGTAGTATGAAGGCAATGATGATGCAGCTGTGACTTACATGCTTTTTGCCCTCGATAGAAGGGGGTCACACCATTTACACTAATCAAGACACAAAGAAAAACATCAAAGATTAAAGTGTAGCGCAAAGTGTTATGACTCTATAGTGATGATTCAAAACTGACTGGAGCAGAGACGCTCACCTTAGCCGTCCTGCTGTTGGCTTAAAGGCACAGATCCCGCAGAATGCAGCTGGAATACGGATGCTACCTGCTATGTCACTGCCTAAACCAAGTATGGAGCCCCCTCCTCCAATGAGAGCCCCCTCCCCACCGGACGAACCTCCGCAGGTCTTCTTGAGGTTGTGGGGGTTCACGGTCTGCCCATAGATGGGGTTACTGCACTCATAACTGGAGAAATAAAAAAAAATGTCATCACTTCATAGTTTTCTCCTACTAGGCATTTGTGTGAAAATGTGTCATATATGCCTTTACAACCAAAATAAGCACGTGTACACTAGCTTTTTTAACTCAGGTAAATTTGCTAAAGATAGGCTATAGAATCCTTTCCCATTGCCAGTAGATCAGCGCTGTGTACACGGCTCTGCAGCAGACTAGTATATCTTTCTGTGTGTGGGTTTTTTCTTTTTTTGGTGTCATATTCGACATCATGGAGAGATTACCATTGTGGAATGGGGGATGAAGTGGTCACGCCTTTAATCCGCCATGGGAGTAACAGCACCGAAACAGGAGAGTCTGTATAAACAGGGGAGTCTGCCGGACGAGGTCATGGGTGGCATGGGTGTGACGACAATTTGACAATGTGTCATGCGTGCAACACACAGCAGGAGATAAAAAAACAAACAAACTAGCTGTTAGCAATTGGCGGCTAACTCAAAGAAGAACAGCCGCTGTACATGTCGACAAATTGGGAAAACAATGAGGTCTGATAGCTCTTTACCCTTCGAGCAGAGGACTAGATCAGCCGCCATAAAACAGAAAAGGTAAATGATTGTTGTTGACAAGGTAATGCCTTGTTGTTGTTTACAAAGTGCTGCCGACGCGTATGTTAACAGGTCACAATAGAGGCCAATGCTGATGTGTTACATGTCACACCTCTTTTGATTCTGCAAAGAATCTGCAGAGTGTAATCCCACGCTATAGCTGTCATTTGGTTCTGCGTAAAAATGCAAAGAAGGCACAAAGAACGGACTTGGTAGTGGCCCTATAGAGCCATCTCTGTAAAAAGGGCTAACGTTACAGTTACTGCCGATTAAAACCTTTCCTGTTACATTAAAAAGCCACATGTTTGCAGGTTTTGGGGTTTTTTTTGTGCAGTCCAAATGGACATTTCTTCGAATGTCTCAAATGACCTTCAGTACAGCCCTTGTTACTTCACAGCTTATCACTGTGCTAACTTGATTGAGAACTTATTAACTTTAGCATCGTTTGGGGCACGTTGGTCTTCACGAAGGGGATGGCTCCTTGTCTCTTCAGAACTTCAACAAGCACGCCGTCCTTCTGAGCAGGCTTGTCCAGGTAAATGATCACACCGCAAGAACTGTCTGTATTCTTGTGTGGTAAAAGAAACACAGGGAAAGACAGCAGTGTTAGATAAAAACACAAAACGAGACCGCCATAACAGTTTTACGAGTGACATCCTCAGCATATTAACTGTCTCGAACAGCAACAAGCTGTCCCTTGCTAACCAAAAGGTGAATGTAGTCCCAATCCCCAACAAGTGATAGAGTCATCACTTGCATGCCAATCATCGTAACACATGACAATGGACGCCCCCTCAACCTATGTTTCACTCCTATCCTGTGTGGTAGCAGATATAGGATACTTCGATGGAAAAAGTTGTGTCCCCTCTGCCATTTTGCTTTTTAATTCCTCTGGTAACTAAAACACTGTGTACTCTGCACAAATGTAGTGATGTTCATATGAAACAAACCTGCCCTTTAGGGACACTAAAAATCTATCTAAAGATGCAGATAATTAACAACTATGAAATACCTTATATGAAAAGTTTTCTTTGATGCTAACTGGAACTCCATACAAGAGACCTTCCTTTTTGGTGGCAACTGTTTTCACCAGGTCAAAACTCTCCAACAAGATCCCTGTGCAGCAGTTCAGATCTTTGTTCACAGCCAGAGTCTGTGAGAAAAGAAAAATCAGACAGGTTCATATTCACACCTTCCCTCTGAAAGTCTGGTTATGTAAAACATGAAAGCAGAATAAAAAATGTACAAGCAAGTAAATCAATATGCATATGGTCTACTTTGAGCCAAAAGCCTTTAACAAATGGCACAACTGTACAAGGGTGCATGCAAAAGTGCTCTTGTAATGATAAATAATTAACCTACATAATAAGAAATGTGTCAGTATGTAAACTATGTAAACTGTATACATTTGCATGTGGAGTTAATGAGACATTGAGAAATTTGTGATAATGAAAAAACCAATGTCTTCTGTTGGTTTTGAACCTTTTCCATGTAGCAGTACAACACTTCCTCAGGGCTCAGTGAACCATCCTGCAGCTTGTTTGTCAACTCAGACAGGGACAGCGACAAGATAAAGGCAGAGTTGGTCATTGGATGCTAGAGGACACACACACACGAACACACACATATAAAAAAAATGAGTTTATGCACTAGGCAATAATTATCCTTTTTTTAAATTTGCTGAAAGTTCTTCACAGATGACAAATATAGAGCAAACTATTATTTTGACTATCAACTAACCTGCAGATTATTTTTAATTAATCAATTCTGTTTATAGAATGTCAGAAAATACTGGTGGAATTTATTATATATGGCTGGTGACATCTTCAAATTGTTAATAAACAGTCCAAAGATCAGTCTAAAGATCAGATTTGACAAACAGCAGAGGAAAATGTCAGCAGCTGGAACCACTAAATTTGGGGCTTATTTGTTTTAAAAAAAAAAAAACAACAACTGAAATAGTTGCCAATTAATTTTCTGTCAATTGACTAATCTATAGCCCTTTTTCACTGCATACTTTTTGACGTGGCATTTAGGGAAAATAACTGATGTGAAGCTACCAGGACAATACCAGGACACTGAAGCAGCTAAATGAAATTCGACCATCAGCAACTAATTATTCTAGCCTTGGACAAATGAAATATAAACCAATCCCTTAAATGTGTGTACAAATTGGGGCTGCAGCTAACGATTATTTTCATTGTCGACTAATCTGTCGATTATTTCTTCGATTAGTCGACTAATCATTTTATCGAAAACTGTGTTAAAATGTTGAAAAATGTCGGCCTGTCTCTCCCAAACCCCAAAATTATGTCATCTAATGTCTTGTTTCGTACTCACGCCAAAGGGTTTTAGTTTGACATCATGGGAGAGTGTGTAAAGCTGCCAATATTTGAACGTAAGAAGCTGCAATAAGAGTATTTTGGGGACTTTTATAGTACTTTTCTATGAAAAATGACTCAAACCAATTAATCGACTACTAAAATAGTCACCGATTATTTTAATAGTCGATTAGTCATCGATTAGTCGACTAATCATTGCAGCCCTAGTACAAATATCTTACAATTTATAGCTTACATTGAATTAAAGATCCATTACAGCAGTGGTGTTGTTAGGTCTGGGCCTCTGAGGCTTCAGCCTTGAATGTTTAATTGATAGCCCCAGGTCGAAATATGTAGACAACACATTTTAATAAACTTAATATTCATTCATTTTCCGTAACTGTATATCCTGTTGGGGTCGCGGGGGGACTGGGCAAGAAGCAGGGAACACCCTGGACAGGTTGGTGGAATTAATGGCCGATTTGGAGTTACAAATAAACCTAACCTGCATGTCTTTAGACTGTAGAAAGAAGCCAGTGTACCTGGAGATAACCCATGTTGACATAAGGAGTATATGCAGAGTCCACATAGAAGAGCCCGCGTTCAAACTCAATTAATCTGTCTTTCCCTTCGTGCACTAAAGGCCCCCAAAATATGATATGTGTTGATCAAAACACAAGTTTTGGGTCCTCTATGTCATTCAAGCAGCTCATTTTGTGTGTTTATATGCACATAATTATCAGTTGATTATATTTTGTATTAAGGTAACTAAAGTGGAAAAGTAATGTAGTGAAGTAAAAGTATAGTATTTCCCTCTGAGATGTAGTGGAGTGCAAATATAAAGCAGCATAAAATGGATAATACTCAAGTACAATCACTTCAAAATCTGCTAAATTTTAGTGACAGCAATTGCAAAGTATTCTATTTCTACTCAATGCTTATTACTGACAATTACTAATATTTTTTAAATCACAATTTTTCATTAATCTAGAGGGGAAGGGACACATTTAAGGGTAAATAAGATGTCAGAGTGCATAAAAATGCATCATAATCATAAGCATCCAATAAATTCCCAGGTGTTTTGACAAATAAAGCAAGTAGTGGTTAAAAAACATGGGCGTGTCCTCTGGATTTATTTTATTTCATTTGTTTTTGCCTCTTAAAGGCAGTGGACAATGCACAGTTTGTCGTACGTGTCCAGACCAAGAGGCCGTTTACACATGGCCGGCTATTTTCATAAACGGACATTTCACCGTCTCCGTGAAAATCTCCACTCTGGCCGGAGTTTTTAGAAAGACTCGTTTTCAGAGGAGAAATCTCTGTTTGCGTGTAAACGAAGGGCACAAACGAAGGAAGATGTCTCCGTTTATCAAAATCACCGTGTACGTGAAAACAGCCTCTAAGGACCCCCCTACAGACACCCGGGCTAAGGCCCTCTGTGTCTTTTAATTCTAGACATGCCCCTGTCTCATAGGACACTTTAATGTGACCTTACATTGCAAACTTAGAGGCAGCACATTTGATACAGAATGACGATGATAATAATAATAATAATAATAGGAAACAACAAGCCTCTAGACAACCGTGTCTTAACTTCCCCTCCCGACAGGCTCTGGCGCTCTCACCGTCTTCTTGTACTGGAGAACAGCTTGTTCCGCCCGCCGCAGGGTGTCCGCCCGGTGCTGCCTGGCTCTGCGGATCTTGTCCTCCGCGTCCCGGTGTGTGTGGACCTTCTGCACCAGCAGCACCAGAGCTCCCACACTGCAGGCAGCGACTGTCAGCAGCCCTGCTGTCTTGGTGTCCAGCTCCACTCCCTGAAGAAACTGCGTAACGTGCTCCATGGTGTCCCTCGTTGTCTTATCTGTCCAAGCACGAGGATTAACGGTGTTATAGCTGAGACTAGGGAGACAAGTTGGGTCATGTGGGTTGTTTGACTTGTCAGACCTACGTCAACAACTGGAGGTGGTCAGCTCACCTGGTTATATAGTCATGGTGGAGCTCAGTCAGCTCGAGGATACAAACAAGGACATTTCATCAAACTGCAGCAACTGCAGCGGGAGACCCGGTAAGCAGGCGGGGTTTATGTTGCTGAGTAATAACGTTTGAAACATAGATGGCGCCAGTGAGTCATTTTCAGGGATCCCACACACTCTTAAATCAAATTCAGTGATTTTTAAGGACTTTTCAGGCCCACTTCCCTTAAATTCAAGGATGCAACACGTGTGATTGGGACGGTTTTTGGTTTTCCTCCTTCTGTAATATAAAACATACAATAAAAGAGTAAAGAGAAAAAACAAGATACAAAAGGTTAAATTCATTACTAAATGATTCACAATATAAAAAAAATCACCATTAAAAACAGCAAACGTGCGGACAAGAAGTGCAAAGATAAAGGGATGATTTAAAATTGAGTTTAAAAATAAGGTTGCAGTAATTAAAGGGTGGAACAGGCAGTCTAAAAAATATATAGTTTTTTATCTTTGATCTAAAAGTGGTCAGAGCCCAAACTTGTCTAACATCATCCTTGAGGTGCTGCTTTGCCATGTTTTGTTCTAACTCTTGGGACGGTCAGTGGGCTGGCCCCAGATGTCCTCAGTACAAGACCAAGACAAGGAGAAAACCATTATACTTAAGTGAACACTTTAAGGAAAGCTTAGGGAGAAGACTTAAGGGTGTTTTGTGCACTCGATTTTATCTTGAGGAAACCTTAACTCAGACTTTAAGGAAAATCTTAACTCAAGGTGTTTTGTGCAACCGGTAATAACAGCCACATTAAGACAATTACAAAGTCAGCCTATGATCACCTTAAGAACATGGAGGATCTGGAAAAATGTGTCCATGCTGTGTCTTTACAGCTGATTCAAAACGCTGCTACTCAAGACCTAACTAAAACAATTTCCTCCTTCTGTAAGCTTTTTGCCATAAATTCAAACAATCAGGGGCCACTCATGAAGCTTCCTAGTACAAAGAGTGCTGAAAATGTAAGAAATTCTTAGAGTTGTGACATTTTCTTAGAATTTTCCCTTAAAGTTAAGACTAGGTCCTTATAAAGATAGAAGTTGTTCACAAAGCTTTAAAGAGCTCCAAAGGTGAAAAACTGTAAGGAGCAGGGAGGAGGACTTTTATGAGGCTTAAGAGTTTCTTAATCAAAGGAGAAACTGGTGGAAACACAAAGAGGTTGATCTCATTAGGAGTACTCACACAATATAATATAACAATACAACACCAGAAATAATTCAAATAAACACAAGACGTTTGTGCTCTAATAAAAAAAAAAATAAAATAAAATAAAAAGGGATCAGCACTCAGTGAATAATCCTCCTAAGCCCTACGATAAGCTATTATGGCAAGGCTTAACTATACAGACCCGTGAGCAGTGATAACTAACATGTCTTTGGGGTCATCAGATGGGAACCTCCTTTCACCGGTGTTTCGTCTAGTTAGTCCCACGACACCTCCAGGAGGCTAGACAGTGATCTCTGGCGTCCCAGAGACACTCCCCTAATGCCAGGTCTCACTGCTCCCCACACTAACCGAACAACCTCCTTTACCTTACCTATACTACCACAGAGGAGGTAGACCCAGGGAAGGAAGCCTTGTTAGGCTATCACACTCCCCCGCCGGGTTAGGCTGTACAGTCTACCTCCCCAGGACGAGCCCTCACAACAAAGACACCTCCAGGAGGCTGGACAGTGATCTCAGCCCAAACAGCACTGCCACCTTCAACCAAGCCCAGGCTACGTTTATGCGAGCTCCAGGCAGAAGCAATGCTGATACTACCTTTACTAGCACATTCACCATACTCTATTTCACACGCTACATAGCATAACTACAATGTAAGCTAAAGTTAAAGGAGATAAATGAACTCACAGGATCAGCAAACACACTCACTTTGCAGCATGGTCTCAAACAAAATGGATTCAAATAGGCCACTCCCACACTTAAATAACCTTCCTCTTCCTGGATTTCCTTCTTACTTACACATGGCTTTCTCAGCCCAAACAGCACTGCCATCTTCAACCAAACCCAGGCTCCATACATGCGAGCTCCAGGCAGAAGCAATGCTGATACTAACTTTCCTGTCACATTCACCATACTCTATTTCACACACTACATAGCATAACTACAATATAAGCTAAAGTTAAAGGAGCTAACTGGACTTACAGGATCAGCAAGCACACTCACCTTGCCGCATGGCCTCAAACAAAATGGATTCCAATAGGCCACTCCCACACTTAAATACTTCCTCTTCCTGGATTTCTCCTGACAGGAAGTGGATCTCTCCACCTGATCTCAAGGAGTTATGTGCCCTTCTTAGTAGTTCCCCCTGCTGGCCCCCAGCTGACATTATTTCTTCTGTAATAGATAAACTGGCTGCATTTAATTGCTTCATCTGACATTTCCCTCACTGTCTTCCTCAAATTCTGTCCCCGCACTCCGAGTTCCCCCAGGAGTGAGACAGTTGATCTTGCTATGAATCCCCTACACCCCACTTCCACTGGACAAATCCTAGTCTTCCATCCTCGCTGCTCAGCTTCTGCTCCTAAGTCTGCATATCTAAGCTTTTTTCTTTCATAGGCTTCTTCCACTGAGTCTTCCCAAGGAACTGTCAGCTCAATGAAATAAACTATCTGTTGACTCACTGACCACAACACTAAGTCAGGCCTCTGCCTGGTACAGACTATTTCCTGAGGAACAACAAGCTTTCCCCCTAAATCTACTTGCATTTCCCAATCACAAGCACCTTCTAGGCGGCCACACCCTTGCCTCCTCACTAACTTATCCCTTCTGTATTTCTCTCCCTCACGGACAAACTGAATTACTAAACTCCTATCCTTAACACCTTCTGAATTCACCTGTCTTCGTTTCCCTTCGATGCCTGCAGCTAAACATTTCAACACCTGATTATGTCGCCATGTATATCGGCCTTGTGACAAGCTAACTTTACAGCCTGACAAAATATGCTTTAAAGTTGCGGTACGTGAACACAATGGGCATGATGGGTCCTCATTTACCCACAGTTTTAGGTTCTGGGGGGTTGGTAACACATCGTATGTAGCCCCTACCAGGAATCTAATACGATTCTCCTCCATACTCCACAGGTCCCTCCAACTAAGCTTCCTCTTCTCTACACTTTTCCAATTCAACCACTGTCCCTGTTTAGCCTGGGCCACTACCTTTGCACCCCTTACTATCTCTAAATGGTCACATCTGTTAAAAGAATGCATCATACCGAACAACAGGGTCAACCACACCTCCTCACTGCGGTAAAAGTTTCTGTCCCTTCTTTGCTCAGAGTTGCTCTGAAAAGCAATTCACTCCTAAGCTATGACTCCTTACAGTTATTTATTTTTTTGGCTAAGTTAGGAGTTCTCTGAGAGTGTTCGTCGTCATCGTCATCTGTTTGTCATCCAAACACGCTTTGGGTGAATGTGACAGAAAACTAGCTAAAGCTTGTGTCATTTTCCTCACCTTATGCATTGCAATTTCCTGTCCCACCCACCTACATGATGTCGCACCACTGAGGACATGCAATTTTGATTATGTGGGTTCACAGCTATTGCTCAGAAGAAAAACAAAAGCTTAGATGAGACAATAAACCCAGTGTAGTTATACTGAACCATTTGACCTAATGTCCCAATGACCCTTAATTCATCCTATAGTTTGAGACAGGGATGATGTATGGAGTTAGAACAGTGACAGTAAGTTTAAGCATTGAAGGGAAACTTTGGCAGTGAAAAAGTTCCACTGAAAAATAAATAGGCATTAAAAAATGTTTTTCTTGTCAGTTACAAAGAAAACAGGCATTCAAAGGCTTTGATTTTCATGTCATTTAAAAAAAAAAGGCAGCGACATGTGTTACAAGTCACAATAAAAAAAAAGCTGACAATCATTTCTTAAATTACGAAACTGTAGATGACATTGGAGTTCAGGTCAGGCTGACTGTTCAAGGATAGTGTTTAAATTATTTACTTTAGGCCTACCAAAATATAAATAGAATCATCAAATAAAGTTGTGACACAAAGGTCAGTTCTCAAGCCAATAAAATGTTCGGGTATTTAAACACCTTTAAACTATAATGTGTTGTATCCTAATGTTGTGTGGTGCTCATTTAACCCCTACTGTGACAGCAGTGAGAAACACCAAGATTATGAGCCAGGGAGGACAACAAGTGTCCTTGTTAGTCTCAAGAGATGTTGTGTTTTAGGAATGTCAAGGCGCCACATATGTTGACTGTTGATGTGCATGTGTTATGGGAACTATAAAGATAGCAGGGCAAGAAGACTTGCTAGGCACTCTTACTGACTGACTGTTCATGCGGTTGTATGTGTGAGTGTCTCCATTCATGAATGCTTATTAAAACTCAAGAAAGACAGTCGACGTATGAAGACTTTTTTCTTTAAACTGTTCATTAAATAGTTGTTTTGCACCACAGGACTCAGGCCACCTTGTTAAATATTCACGAGCAGATACAGCATAGTATACATTTACACTTTTTAAAGTGAAAGGAGCCTTTCAAGAGCACAGTGGTGTTGTTATTTCTGTCACTGCGGCAGCAGAAAGTAGGAAGTGGGAAGCAGCTGCGGTGACTTGACCACAGTGCGTTAAAGGGATAAAAAGAAGCATGCAATTTAAAAAAAATAAATCCATTATGATCAGACCTTATCTGCATCGCAGGTAATGCGTTACTGCTGACAGCCCAAGTTAAAAACTTTCAAAGCTCTGAATGAGTGCATTGAACAAATCAATGATGTGTTAAGATTTTCTTCAATTAAACAAAGACAAAACTGAAGTAATAGTTTTTGGAGCCAACAAGGAACGATCAACAGTCAGCGTGGAGCTTCAGTTGGCAATGTTAACCAAGGACCAAGCCAGAAGTCTTATAGTCATGAACTCAGACCACAAAACAGCTTAAGTTTTCTCCTTAAATATGACACTTCAGGCTTAAATTCTCCTTAGCTGAGGGACTTACACAGTTGTATAGAATCTCTTAAAAGGTGTCATTAGTTAAGGAAAAACATTAACTCATTTACTGCGTTAAAAGAGATTTTACAGCTGTAAAAGTTTCCATGGTGTTTAATTGTTTGCTTGGACTCACGCTTGTGATGCCTGTTATCGTCTCACAAAGTGGGCTTATCGTTGGATAGCGAAAAAATGACAGAAGAAGAGAAGACAAGAAAACATAATGGTCAGAGGAGGAAAAGATGATACTTCTAGAGGAATACAATCATTGAAAGCACATACTGCAAAGTTAATTTGACCCCTTAATACCAGAAAACACAAAACAACTAAAAAAACCAAAATTGATTAAGTCAAATCTAAAGTGTAAAATTTAATTGGGTTCTCCTGGTCTCAGAACACTCTTTTCGGGGTGTGGTTTTTTTTATTTTTATTTTTTTATTTATCACCATAAAGTCGGTCATGTTGCACTCAAGTTAAAGTCAGGGTGTTTTTTTACCTTGATTTGAATTTCATACACCATGGCAATTCAAAGTGCTTTACAGAGCAATAAAATATAAAACATGATCAAGGATGCAGTTAACAATAAAAGAGTAAAGAGATAAAAGATATAAAAGGTCAACTTAATTAATGATTTACAATTAAAAAAAAAAAACACCATTAAAAATAGCAAAAGTGCAGACAAGAGGTGCAAAGATAAAAAGATTATTTAAAATGATTTCAAATTGAGTTTTAAAATAAGTTTGTAGTCGTTACAGGGTGGAGCAGGCAGTGTAAAAAGGAATGTTGCTTGTCTAACATCTTGGAGGTTATTCCAGGTTTGTGCTGCATGATAACAAAACACTGCTTCACCGTGTTTTGTTTTAACTCTTGGGGTGGACAGTAGGCTGGCCCCAGATGTTCTTGGTATAAGAACAAGACAAGGAGAAAACCATTATACTTATTTATCAGATGAGGGGAGTGGCTGAGGTGTGACTTCACTTTATTTTCTTATCATGATCCCGCATGACCCTAGCAGAGACGCTCACCTTAGCTGACCTGCTGCTGGCTTCAAGCCAGAGGCCACAGAGCACGGATGCTACCTCTTACATCACTGCCTGAACCACTGGATTTCAAGTATCTGTAGGAGCCCTGCTTCTATCAGTTCTATTTAGAATTTCTAAATGCAAAAAACATATTTTCAGAGGTGAATACTCCCACAAAATGTACCAATATTTACATTTGCCGACAATCACCAGGAGCTTTGTAATAAGCAAACTATAAAATACATGTTTGCTCAACATTCAGTCATGGGTACAGTAAAAACCCATAAGACCAACATTTGATCCTGCTTCCCTCTCCCTGATAGAGTAATTTGAGTTTGGCAGGTTATGCTACAATGCAAACCCAGAATACTTTGAATAACAGCTTGTTAATGGAATATGTCAAACCGCTATGTTGAAGTATGATGATGTACTTAACTGTTGTACTGGTTTGTCCAGAACACATGAGCTTGGGCTGGTGATCTCCCATCAGTGCCTCAGTGGATTCCTCTACAAGGCTGTGGATGTTCGTTCCCGTTGTCTAAATTTGTAATATAAAGAAACTATACAATTATGTCATAATATTGTCAACCAACACATTCTCACTATGACCTTGTCACATATTGGCGTTTGGTCATGGACTTTCCACGTCCACATACAACGTGCAAGGTACCCGGGTGCGTTGGTTGTGGACGTTCTGGGACACCATCAAGGTCTGCCTGTTACCACCTCAACTTTTGTCCATGCGTTTCCCCCCGATGTAGCCCTGTGCCATTAATCTTTAACTCATTTGTCACTGTTTACGCAGACACCCAGGCGCTTGCAGGGCGCTGACTGCAGTTCACTTAATGGCCTCAATAATGACATGGATTTTTTTAAAAGTTATGCACAGAACCTTAAAGAAGTTTGCTGTTTGTTTCAACCCGGTCTCACTCCAAATTCATCAAAATCCGGCGCTTGGGCAGTGACTTGCGGTGTCAGACACTGATGAAAAAAGCCGTACTTTAGCGTCGGCATGATATGCAACCGGTCGGCATTATAGTTTAACAAGGCTTGGTGGCGTCAGGGGGAAATGCAGCAGGACAAGAATGAAAGTTAAGAGGGCAAAAGTCAGAGGGGTGGTGGATGGGTCCAACAAACACACTTTCATCCAGGAGAGCAGTGTTTGCATCCTGCAAGATTATAAAGCCAAACCCTGTTCTTATTTCCTAAACCTAACCATGTGCTTTAGTTGTTGGAGGAAAAAAATGTCAATTTGTGTTGTTGCAGTGCCTTTATTTTGAAAGAGACCGTATGCAAGCAGTAAATTTCCTGTGAAAACAGAAGTGTATTTTGAAAGAACACAATGCATGTAACAGGCAGAACTTGACACGGCATCCCAGAACGTGAACAGCCAACGCACCCAGGGTACCTTTCGTATTGATTCTGGACGTGGAAGGTCCATGACCAAATGTCGATACGTGACGCAGTCGGAGTGAGAATGTGTTGGTTTGTTTTGGTGATAACTCTGTGGTGTTGGCTCATTGTATAGGCTCCATACCTACATTTATACAGAAATATGGTTATTTTTGGTGGATGAAGGGTTATGCACTTTCCCCTAGTCACTCAGGAAGGCTCAAGGAGGCTTAAGGATTTGTAGCTACAGGGGGGTCATGGTAAGAAAATAAAGTGAAATCACACCTCAGCCACTCCCCTCCTCTGATAAATAAACACAGTATACAGTTCCTGACTCATTTGGTTACATATTCATTATGGAGCTCAGTCACCTTGAGTCTAACAGAAAGACATTTGCTCAAACAAGGAGCCAGATAGCAGGTTTTTACTGAGTAATTCCATTTGCAAGATGGAGGGTGCCTGTGTTGCCTCAAGTGAGTCATTTTCAGTGAGCCAACACACTCTTAAACATCTAAATCAAGGATTTTCAAAAACCTTTGAGGTCCAGTTCCCTGGCATTGATTTATTTTTTTACTCAAGGATTTCAAGGAAATGTGGGAACTCTGCATTGATCAGTTCTATTTAAAAACCCTAAAAACAAATATACTCAGCACTCCTCAGTACAGGACGTCTCGTTTCCAGGAATCATTTTTCTAAAAAAGGCAGTGATGAGTTAAACAGGTCACAATGAAAAATTTACAACAGAACAAAGCTTCACATGCTGTTGGGTTTCATGCAAGGCTAGCCTTGTTAATATTAGTTTCAAATTTAACTTATTCAAAACAAGATTCTGTTTGCAGAGGTTTAGCTTTTCAAGAATTATTAACCAAATAAAAATAGAATCAAAATAAAGTTACAAACACAAAGGTAAGGTTGTCAAGCCATCCACTTTAATGAAATGTTGACTCAGGCCACCTCTTTAAATACTCGTGGGCAGATACAGTATACATTTAAAGTTACAACATACAGCAGATCCACATGTGGATGTTTTTAAAACCAAGCTATCTTTATATTTGAAGAATGTCAGCAGCCAGGGGTGCAACAGTCTGGGAGGACTTCATTTGACTGAATGGAACAGTTTGTGTGACACCTACAGAGGGCACAAGAGGACAAGGTAAGGTAAAGTAAGTCTTCAGTTGGGAAACTGGTGGAGCAGATCACTTACCACGTGCAACATGCTGGTCATGACCAACCCCATCATGTATTTTTAAATGCTACAGTTGTAAAAGGCTTATCTTAATTTAAGTTACTGAACTACCAGGTTGTTCACTGTTAACGTATAAGCAAAGGCAAGGGTAATTTCATTTCACCTTTATTGCAACAATACAGTAAAGTCTCTTTGTGTGCTGTGGTGATATACTTCCAAAAGGACCAATGAAAATGGATGACATAGCTTGTATTTCAATTAAACAATAAACCTTTTGGGAATTATGAGGTAAAAGTGCTCACTGTTTTTGCATGTAACCACCAGTTAACCTCCTGGTCGTAATGCCATGATATATGATTTATAAAATGTTTTCATCTGCTTTCAATTTTTTTTTTTTACTTCTAGATTTGCCCTGAGTGAGAAAACGCCCTTGCCCAGATGAGCTCACAACTTCAAACAATAAAAAATGTGTTAAAAGCCTTCAAACTCTTAAACTTGAAGTGTGTACTGATAATATCAGTGTAAAAATCTACTGTCACAATCGTGTTTGTTTTAAAATATATACTTTTGTGAAAACATTGGCACCTTTTAAGATGTGCCCGAGATTTTTGTCAACTGTCAGATTGCTACAAAAATAATAATTTAAGTCGGGTTCAGACTACACAGTATTAGCCTGATTACAGCCCAACACAGTGCCGTATGGAGCTGGCACGGACTGTGAACGACAATGAGTGATAATCCATTGTTTTCTCTCATGAAGTGTGTCCTAGTAGACGACAACAGACATCTCGCAGCATCCTGACAGAAAGTCAAGCACGTCTGATTTTCTTTTTGTCTTCCACGACTTCTCCTGTAACAGTCGTCACTTTGACCAACAGAGACATAGAATGATCTGCTGCTGTAGACATCTCTACGGCAACAACACCCCAGCTTTATTGATATTTCCTCTAGGGACGTTACCACACAGAGTAAAAAGGGAAAATGCTGGCGTGAAACAGCAGAGGCACTTGGTGAGTACTACCATTAGCATCAAGATAGCAAAGAAGGTGATTTCTTCAAAGGAATAAAGTTCACAAATAGTGGCTTGGCCTTTACTAACCACCACCACTGCAAAGGGTACCAGCTTCATTTGAAACAGACTACATTAGAAACAGGCCTTTATTTCTCATTCCCTTTGTATTTTTCTATTTTTATTTTTAACCTGCTCCTGTTTGCCCCGTTAAATTTAATGCATTAAATGTTATTGTTGTTAAATGTTATTTAATGTTATTTCAAACTCAACACTTACTGTATCTGTTTACAATGAAAAGGCCCTTATTGTTTCGGTGTAGAGAATGACTTTAATAGTAAAACATTTGCAGGAACTTGTGGAGGATTCAGTGCATGGTTTTCTTATGGCACTGTAAATGTAGCTCCTGCCATCTGGTGGTGGTTTTACGTTACTACACAAAACAGTTCAGCTGGGACATGAACACCCTCAGTGACAGAAATAATAATGGTAATAACAACAGGACAAGAATAAATCGAGGAAAGCTGACCAGCGATGATTGGTCGTGAACCAGTGTGTACTCTGTCATGTCTGTCAGTCAAGTCATGACAAGATTTTGTGACTCCATAATCGCCTAACCTGACATGGTGACTGTCAGCACGGACAAAAATGTTGTGTAGTCTGAACCCAGCATTGATCAGGCATAAAAGGGTGAGCCACATCCTCAGAACTTGTGTCTACACTTCACTACAAAGCAAGTTTAACATACCCAGGATATCTTCTGGTTATTTGGCTTCACCTGACACTGGCCATCTGGATAACAGCTGTCACAAAGCTGGTTATCAACTAGTTTAGTCAACTCTGGGTGTTCCTATCCAGCCACAAGCGTGTTCAATTAAAAGAGGACTGGTTGTCAATTACAAGCAAAATCATCAGAACCATGAATATAGTACTTCGTATTATACAAGATGAAACAGTGATACTGATTAACGGTGGTAATGTTCTGTGTTAGGAACAGCAAAATGTCATTTTCATCAGAGTGTCACGTTAACAGTGGCCAAAAATCTTACAACAGAATAAGAAGATGTAGAAACACTAGGGATCATTTCCAAATATTAAAAATAGGCCAAAACGTACAATACATGTAGGTATTATGATAAATGATTTAAATAGAGTGTTTTTGTAATTTCGTCTGATGACGGACAAACAACTGTAAAAACTGTTAAGTCATGCCGGACTGATTCTGCTACCAGAGGAGGAAGAGTCGTTAGTGAGCGCATTTACATGCACACTAATAAACCGATCATTATCTGATTTCTGGAGTTACCTGATTATTCACGCGGTCATGTAAACAGCATAATCCGATAGGCTTTATCAGATAAAAGCCATTATCTGATTATGAGAAATCAGATAAACACACCTAGCTTTTTCCCCAATAGTCAGATTATTCGGTGCATGTATACCCTTTAATCTGGTTTCTTTCGGGTTTTGCTATTTTATACTCCCACTCCACTACATTTTAGAGGGAAATATTGTACTTTCTACTCCACTACATTAACCTGACAGTTTTTGTTGTTTCCTTTCAGATAGAGATTTTACATAAAATAATATATTTTTATATTCTCAGTGTTTAAATTGTCACTTTTATTTTATCTTACTTATATGTTATGCACTTTGTGTGACAACTTTATATACAATACACTTGTATATTGCTCTTTGCAGTACTTTTACTCCGAATCTACCCAAAGTATGTAAAATTGGCTCAACATTGATAAACTACACATTAGAATGCTCTCACATGTATTTGTTAATGATAAAAACAAACAGTACTGTAAGAATATAAGCTGTCAGCATGATGAGTGCTTTATTTTGCAAATATATGACTTGCGTACTTTTCAAGGTTTTTCAAGGATATGAGTACCTACTGTAACAGGAAGTTTGAGTTTTACGTCATGTACTTGAGGGGAAATCCAACTGAAGGACTGAATCATGTAAACCAGGTTTTTCTGATTATCAGATTATTGAAGTGAACGTAAACGTGTCAAATCGGATTATTACCATTACTGGATTATTCCCAGTTATCTGATTATTGTGCGCATGTAACCGTGCTCAATGACTGATCATCTATCTGGCTGAAATGTTGCATTTATAATCACTGGAGTCAGTTAACAGTGTTTGGGTTGTTCTCCAGTTACCATCACACAGGTGTATCGTGTTATCCTGAGCTTCAGTGAAGGAACCAGAGTGTAAAATTAACCACACTGTCAGCGATCACTGCGGGGATTAAATTAACTTTACACAATTAAAATGCAGCCTAAGTCATTATTCTGTGGTCAGTGTCAATAAAATGATTCTACTGACCTATAAAAATATATTCTCTTTTTTTTTTTAACCTCTTACTCCAGTGTTTTGTCTGTGTCGTGATCGTTTTTTGTTTTTTTTTCAGTGATGTGATTGGTACAGTGGTTGTGGTGGTTGAGTGGTTGTGATCTGATCCTCCTGAACAGGTTAGCTGTTCAGCCTAAGTTACCACGGTGAATTATCCCAGTAAAAAGTGAACCAGATTGGTTAACACTGACGTCACCTTGCTAACCCTAAATCCTGCTTCACAGTACTGGCCCTTGGTTTCCAAAAAGGTGGGTATACGGCTCAAGTGCTGGTAGGTTTCTATTTTAGCTGTTCTAAATCAAAACTAAATAAGAATTATGGTTTAAAAATCAGTATTTTGATTAGCATTTAGAGAACTCTTCGCAACTTTGAAAAAAAATTGGCTACCCTCTATGTTTATGCCATAAAAACCATTGATATATAACTTTTTACCTACTCCGTAACATATTAACTTCCTCAGATATTTTACAGAGTTGACATCCGTGCTGACAGGTCACTTGTCTTTTAATTATTGTCTGATTCATGCATGTTTAATCTATTCTTGTATATTATTGACAGACCCACGATTTCACAGTTTTGTATGGCAATATTAAATCTAAATGTGTTGTCACATCCCCAGTTATGGTGTCTGTTGTATTCTAAAAATATAGGTATTTTGCAGTGATTGTTATTTTGTTTGAAAGCTGATCAGCTTGGTTACAAATATTCACATCAAAGTTTCCAAATAACAGCTGATTTCTTTAAAAATCTGAGACAATTAAAAAGAGAAGATTCATTTTTGAAATGCCTTTCTGTGTGCTTGCAGTTTTTCTTTTATATATTTGTGTAATATTTAGCATTTCAAATGACGTCATCTCCGTCAATTGGCTGTCAGCTCCATCACAGAAAAGTCAGATGGATTTTTCTGTTATATTAATTAAATGTTTACGTTTACAATAAATAAAATATAATACAGTTTTGTTAATGTAGCTTTGGTGCCCCCTGCTGGCACTATCACTGCCAGCCCATTACAAGTCTGACAAAATGCCTACTCATGTACCTTGGCTCCTTTGGGCTGTATTTTACATCTCTCTTCTTGCTACAGTTGGCAAATGTCACACTTACACAGTGGTCCCGAGCATGGAGAAAGTCAAACAGCTCCTCGGTGCAATCCTCCGCTGTCGAAGGCCGAGAGCCAACTCTGGTCTCGCACAGCTCCAGACGCTCCCGGGTGTGAACACAATGCTCTGTCTCTTCACACTTCTGTCGCATCGTGTCAAGAGGATCCTGAAACGGAGTATGCAGCATTCTGAATATCTGCCTTGATGAGCGTCCTTCAAAATTCAAAAGACGATCAGTGCTACACTAAGTTGCTCCATTGGTATCTAGGGATGGGAAATGATATGATTATACTGATACTAATTCCAATATCAATTCTGTGTATTGGTCTGATTTCTTTTAACCAATTCCTGTATTGATTTCTACTCAATTTTCTTTTCAGCATCAACACAACTGTTTCATTATCTGAGTCTGAACTCAGTGTGAAAACAGAGTACAAAAGGACATGCATGTCAACATCTAAAATGTATGAAATAAGACAATATTTGTACAGCATTTGCTTTCATTTAGGTTTTCTTAATCAGAGAAAAAAATCTGCAAAGCCTGCTTACTTGGCGCTGATATTATTACAACATAGGATATTTACCAGATGTGCTGCTTGGTTAGGAAGCAATGGCACTTGTGCGTAGAGCATCAAATACATAGCATTCCTGAAATTTAGGCCCATGTTTATAAGAAAGATGTTTCAGCATATTACTGGTGTGTCTACCCTTACTTGAAATTGACATTTTTCAGATATTACAAGTAGCACTTTTGTCATCTTTCTGTTTGAAGAAAGGTATTCACAAATCCAACTGTCTCAGATGCAGGTGCGTTGGAAAACATCACTTGAGTGTTTGAACTGAAAATCCCACACACTGCTCTTGCTCAGCTTCACAATTCATTAATAACACTAACTTTCGGTCCTCCTGTCAAGAGTATTCAATCACAATCTAATGTAGTGTTATTAATAAATTGTGAAGCTGAGCAACAGCAGCGTGCATCATCTTACTTTGTGAAATGTATCCATACTTTACACTGTTTTTTTTCCTCTCCACCATGACTCTTTGTTGCAGCTTTCCAGTTGCATAGATGCAGGAGTTTGACGTCACTGTTTTGCAGTGCGCAAAATGATGCCAGCATCAATAAAAGGAACGAATGAGCTTGGAGGCTCAGGTTTCAGATGGAGCAGACAATTTGGAATTGGTTCACAAATAAAACAGGCTCTTGATTCCCATTCCTGCAGGTATCAGGATAAAATATATATTGAAAACATCTAAATAACAGCACCAAAAACTAGAGCCTCAGAAATGACCATAAATTAGTAACTCATTAACTGGTAACTGAGAATATGAAGGATATTCAGAGGTGATAACTCCCTTCTGATCAAGGGGACAAAAACACACCCTCAGTAACATTAAACCTTGTTTTTCTTCAATGTTTAATATTGGTGTGGAGTTATGAATCAATCAGTAAAAGGGGGGTTAGCACAGCAAATTTTTAAGACTGTTTTATATGGAAAGAAAAATAAAATGGCTTATTTATTAATAGATTAAGTTGAACGATGGACCCGGCTTGCCCTGTAACAACCCCATGACTGGTAATCGTTAGCCATGCAGGGAGGGGAGGCAGGAAGGATTTTTTTTAAACACACATTTTTGTTTCTCATACTTGTCAGATTAGTATTGATTTCCCTTTTGGCTTCTTCCGAATAAATGCTCCTTTGCTTTCCTGACAATGTCATTCCATTTTAAAAACGCCTAATACCACAATAATACTGAGGGACCGTTAACATATTTCGATCCTGATGTGGATCTGCAATAAACATACCACCATATCTTCCTCTTCCTCCTCTTCTTCCTCCTCCTGGAACAGACATAACACAACCAAATCAATCACGTTAATTCCCTCACAGGCGTCACACAGTGTTTAGCTACTGTTTTGATATTAACTGATTCGGCAATTAACAGGACAGCTTCACAAACGAACTACCCTTCAATTTTGATTCTACTGCATGAATTAGCTTCAACATGTTTCTGTACGACTATGGTAACGTTAACGTTGGCTAATGCTAATGTCAGCTAGGTGATGCTATCGCTTGGTTAGCGGTGTTTTGTTAGCTTGCTAGCTAAGGTAACAAAACGTTACTGGCAAAGCAGGGTCGTATTAAATCCGTCAAAATTACTAACATCTTCGGGCTCTCCGTTCGTGATCATCTTCTCCTCGAAAACCATGGTTTGGGGGCTCTTGTCCTTAGATGACCGGCTGTCAAGTCTCAAACGTTGGAGGACACAGCAGGTCACAGAGCGGAAAGCTGACAAGCTAACAAGACAGATAACTAGCCAGACAATTTCCGGTCAGCAGACTTTCACAATAAGACTGCGCCCGGAAATGAGTCCTAAACCCGGAAATGAGTTAGCATTTGACCACTCACGGTTCTTTCGTCTCAAAGTCTTGAGAATGGATTTTAATAAGGTCTGTGGTTAACACGAGTTTTAAGGACTGTTTACATTTCGTCTCCCGACATAAAATACGCGAGTGAATACCCCGCTGCTGAACTCTGAAGCTTGTGTGAGTCTTAAAAAAGGCGGTTGCGAACAAGTGGCTAAATGCGACTACAAAACGTCATCACACCGAGTCGCGCCTAACAGTCTAGAGCATAGACATATATACATAGACGCCGCATTGACTGCCGTTGCCTATCAGAGCCGACGTCCTCGCCGGTCGCCATCTTGGATGGGTCTCACTTCGCCTCCACAGTGCATTCACTTCTATTGAGGAAGGAGCTGTATGCACAAGTAAAATAGCATAACTCACTGAATTTTCAACTGATTTTCACGCGGTTTGGTTTGTTACAAACGGCACGTATGTAGTTATGATACAGGATGCTTTCGTACATTAAAAATGCGGGATTTCATGCTTTAATACTTTCTGCAACAGCATGTTATTTAGGTCACAACACAGTTATTTTATTCACCTCAACCCCAGAGTGGGATGTACAGTCAGGTCCATAATTATTTGGACAATGATACAGTTGTCGTCATTTTGGCTCTGTACACCACCACAATGGGTTTTAAATGAAACAATGAATACCTGCTTAAAGTGCAGACTCTCAGCTTTCATTTAAGGCTTTTTTCAAAAATGTAGTATGAACCGTGTAGGAATTACAACCATTTCTTCACACAGTCCCCCGACTTTAAGGGCTCATAAGTATTTGGACAAACTAACATAATCATCAATTAAACAGTCAGTTTTAATACTTGGTTGCAAATCCTTTACAGTCAATCACTGCCTGAAGTGTTGGACACATAGGCATCACCAGATGCTGGGTTTCTTCCCTGGTGATGCTCTGCCAGCCCTTTACTGCAGCCGTCTGCACTTCCTGCTTGTGTTTTGGGTGTTTTGCCCTCAGTTTTGGCTTCAGCAAGAGAAACGCATGCTCAGTTGGATTCAGGTCAGATGATATGACTTGGCCATTGCAGAACATTCCACTTCTTTGCCTTAAAAATGTCTTTGGTTGCTTTTGCAATATGCTTCAGGTCAATGTCCATCTGCACTGTGAAGCATCGTCCAATGAGTTCTGAAGCATTTAATTGAATCTGAGCAGATAATGTAGCCACAAACACTTCAGCTTTCATCCTGCTGCTCTTGTAAGCAAGACAAGACTTCACTAGAATAAATACAGAGGGTTTATCACAAGATGCAAACCATTGGTTAGCCTTAAAAATGGAAGGCCAGATTAGAAAAAAGCCTTAAATGAAAGCTGAGAGTCTGCACTTTAAGCAGGTATTCATTGTTTCATTTAAAACCCATTGTGGTGGTGAACAGAGCCAAAATGACGACAACTGTATCATTGTCCAAATAATTATGGACCTGACTGTATATATGTATATATATATATATATATATATATATATATATACACACACACACAGTATTTATATACTGTATAAATACACAATACAAAACACAGTATAGCATATTATGTATAGCACACCTTTGTATTATATTCACTTTTCCACCACCTGTGCTGCAAATATCCCCTGCTGCTCATCCTTCTGTATCTTTTTTCAAATTATCTTGACCACAGTCCCATTTTCATAGTTATAATACCAATACCAAAATTAATTTCAGTGTTTATGTAAATACTGAAAATGTTTTTTACTACTTTTGAGGGATCACAGCAGTCAGTGTAATAAGAATAAGAAGAACTTTATTAATCCCTGAAAAGAAAATTTCAAAGAAGTCTGTAAGATCATCTATTTAACAAAGAATTATTAAGTCTGATGGCTGTGGGTATAAAAGAGAGTGTGTGTGAGAAATAAACTCAATCAACACTCAAGCGTTTTCTTTATTAAAATATATTAATACATTTATACTATGTTTTGTATTGTGTATATTGTGTTTATACAGTATATATATATATATGTGTGTGTGTGTATATCAATCAATTCAATCAATTTTATTTATAAAGCCCAATATCACAAATCACAGTTTGCCTCACAGGGCTTTACAGCATACGACATCCCTCTGTCCTTTGGACCCTCACAGCAGATAAGGAAAAACTCCCCCCAAAAAAAACCCTTTAACGGGAAAAAAAAACGGTAGAAACCTCAGGAAGAGCAACTGAGGAAGGATCCCTCTTCCAGGATGGACAGACGTGCAATAGATGTCGTACAGAACAGATCAGCATAATAAATTAACAGTAATCCGTATGACACAATGAGACAGAGAGAGAGAGAGATGCAGGACAGATGGTAATGACAGTAGCTTACAACATTAATGAAAGTAATAATATTATAGTTATGGTTCTGGCTACTGTGGTACAATATGTTGAAAGTATATATTAATATCTGGCAGTATACATGTGTGACAATAATCATATGTGTATAATAACAGTAGAAGTATGACTAATGACTAATGATGGCAGCAGCAGCAGGAGGCATCTGGCAGGACCACGGCAGCGGCACAGTATATGTGTGTGTATATCTATATCTATCTATCTATCTATCTATCTACATATATATATATATATATATGTGTGTGTGTGTGTGTGTGTGTATGTATGTATATACAGTACAGGCCAAAAGTTTGGACACACCTTCTCATTCAATGCGTTTTCTTTATTTTCATGACTATTTACATTGTAGATTCTCACTGAAGGCATAGGCAAAGGTGAACGGATGGATTCCACATGCCTGGTTCCCACTGTGAAGCATGGAGGAGGAGGTGTGATGGTGTGGGGGTGTTTTGCTGGTGACACTGTTGGGGATTTATTCAAAATTGAAGGCACACTGAACCAGCATGGCTACCACAGCATCCTGCAGCGACATGCCATCCCATCCGGTTTGCGTTTAGTTGGACGATCATTTATTTTTCAACAGGACAATGACCCCAAACACACCTCCAGGCTGTTTAAGGGCTATTTGACCAAGAAGGAGAGTGATGGAGTGCTGCGGCCTCCACAGTCACCGGACCTGAACCCAATCGAGATGGTTTGGGGTGAGCTGGACCGCAGAGTGAAGGCAAAGGGGCCAACAAGTGCTAAACACCTCTGGGAACTCCTTCAAGACTGTTGGAAAACCATTTCAGGTGACTACCTCTTGAAGCTCATGGAGAGAATGCCAAGAGTGTGCAAAGCAGTAATCAGAGCAAAGGGTGGCTATTTTGAAGAAACTAGAATATAAAACATGTTTTCAGTTATTTCACCTTTTTTTGTTAAGTACATAACTCCACATGTGTTCATTCATAGTTTTGATGCCTTCAGTGAGAATCTACAATGTAAATAGTCATGAAAATAAAGAAAACGCATTGAATGAGAAGGTGTGTCCAAACTTTTGGCCTGTACTGTATATATATATAAAACATTATTTGATTATTACTGATGCATCAATGTAGCTTCTCAAGGTGGAGTTAGTTTTATAGGAACTATGTTTTTTGCTTAGGGGACTGGGAACCAAAGGAACATACAATCTATAAGGAGGCTTGTTAGATAATGAAGGACAAATAGTGTGGCAAATACGAAAAACTGATTTCTGCACCAATTTACTTTTCTTTTTGTGAAATTTGTGAAATTCATAATCTCTGGGGGTTTCATCTGAGAAATTTAGAGGGTAAATCTCTCTTTGGTGGAACTGCTAAGAAGTTATAGACATCTGAAATGTGACAGGGGGTGCCAACTAGACATTGCTTTGGTGCTACCAATCATAAATCTAAGGGTTACAGCTACCCCTGTGTTATCTAACCAGTGTTGTTAGCAACTTGTCAAGAGACAGCCCCCATGTGCCACCCAAACTGTCCACACCTTTAATTACGGGCAAATTTAAGCCTTAATAATCTTTAAACGGGTGATTTATATAAAATTCAGCACATCTACATCAACAAATTATAGGCTACTGCTAAATTAAAATAATTGTTTCGGGGTCACTGATTAACAGTGTTTGAAATCTTTTATGAAGTATGAAGAGAGCAGAGTACATTCTTTTAGGGTCACAGACTAACAGTGTATGAAATCCTGTTTCCAGGAATGAAGCGGGCAGAGTCCACCTCAGCCAGTGGGCTTTTGTTCTATTGCCAAGTGTCATATTATTGGCTGAGGGCAGACGACACCAGTTTCATAGGAGATGCAAGCAAAATGCAGGCTTTAATCATGTTGATGAGGAAGAGGAATGATGATGTTGGTGTGAAACAGAGAAAAGGTCACAGTTGTTTTTTCTTTCTTTTTTCCGGGTGTTTCATAACAGCCTGCATACACACCACTTTGGATTCCTTATAACATTGTTTTTCCTGGAAGTCTCTGTCTATCACCTCCTTTGATGGTGTCACACAGGTCATGAAGATCAAGCTCTGATTGGTCGGGGACTAACATGCAGTATGTCTCAGCCATATCACAGCCAGAATTAATGACTTTCGCAAAGGACCATTTTGACAGACAGAGATATTGTGTAGTCTGAGCCTGGCAGGTTTGAGCCCTTATTTGTAGAATGGATTCAGTGTTTTCTGTAATTGGATTCTACATTGACTGGGATGTCAGAAGTCTGCTGCTCTTCACTGCAGTCTTCATCCTCACTGCAGATTATATTAAGAACTGTTGGCCGGACAGCTTCCCTCCAGGACCTTGGGCATTTCCTGTTGTGGGCAACATATTCACAGTGGATTACAACAGGACCCATGAGAGTATGACACAGGTAGATCATAGATATCAAAAATGTCTTATTAATGCAACTGATAGGACTCATGTTTATATTAAGCACCATGCACTGCCTTTTTCCTCTCACTCATCTACTCTCAGTTAGCAGGGAAATATGGAGACGTGTTCAGTCTGCGAATGGGCCAGACATGGATAGTTGTGTTAAACAGATTTGAGGTTCTGAAAGAAGCTCTGGTAAATCAGGGAGACAGCCTGGTGGACCGACCAGACAGCCCTCTGGAGTGGGACATAGGTCATGGACTAGGTGAGACGACGATGACACAAAGACAAATGTATTCAACTCACTGCTATTGTAATACTCATACAGGACATAAATGAGTGAGAACACTGTGTGCTTCCCCTCCAATCAGTGTTATAGTTGGTGTTATTGTTCATACTTTTTATTAAGTTCAAATGTTATGTTTTACCCTTTCCATTTTGTATTTACATAAACTGTCACATTGTTTTTCAACGTCATCTTGTGAGGATTTTGCTGTGTTACCTGGGCCTGCTACAGTGATCAAGCAACAGCATTTGGACAAACTGATCAAAGTAAACACTGCAGATCCATACGACTTAGCAGCCCAAGGCCGGATCACAGACCCTAATTCACTATGTCCAATTACATGGACTTTATGAGCTATATTGCTTTTGGACCGAGCGCATAAACTTTTGTAACAGAGGTAATGGAACATGTACCTCATAAGATGGTTCCCCCATCCGACACAGCGTGATATACCCTCACACTCTCGATAGCCAAAGCAGTATCTGGCCACTATGTGTGGTCACTGATCCAATGACTGACCAAACTACCTTTATTTGTTAAGTTAACACAAATACTCAGGTTCAGACAAGGTCCCAAAATAATTATTAGACATGTCTATAAGACAAAGGGTTGTTTATTCATACAAAAGGAACATGTACAGTTCTGTCAAAATTAAAATCCAAACACACCTCAAATTGCAGTGAGAGCTATAGGATATTTTGTTTTCTTACCAGGTCTCTCTTGAAAATGAGACGTTGTGTCTCAGTGAGTTACCTGTTTAAATAAAGGTTAAACAAATTCCTAACAAAGAAACATGTCCATGGCATTTTTAGCCAGTAGCCAGTGTCGTTCTGGTCTATTGCCTAAAACCCCCATTTTTTTTCTCCTGAATTTACCTGCACAGTGGTCTTTACGAAGTTCTTTCCTGTTGGTGTACTTCACACAAAATAACAAATCCATTTTTATAGCTAGCAGTTTTTAGCAGTTGCAAAAATTAAGCCAGTGCCCAAACAATTTGAGTGTTCTCAGGGCCCTCACACATCAACCTGACGATTGGCTGTTGGTCAGTGTAGGGCTACTGGTGAACATCTTTCACCTTAGTTTTGGCGGTTAGAAGTAGTTCACCCTTGTCGGCTTTTTTTACTGCCGATTCAGTGTGTTGAATGGGTTTCAGAAACAGTGTAGCCCATCAGTGAATGAAATGACTCTGATTGGCAGTTCAGCTCAATGCAGAAGAGAAATAGAAGTGAGGAAAGTAAACAACTAAAATGTGTAAATGGTAAATATCCTTCACTCTTTCAACATCTGGTTGTGTTGTTAATGTGCTAACTGGTGAAGTAGTGTTTTGAATCCGTCCTGTCTGTGTTGCAGTTGACTGTTGGTTATATTCCTTGTGGTGTGTTCAGGTGCAACTTTTTTTGGCCGAGACACTTGTGAGGCATTGCAGCAACTGTCCTTTGTTGCCACTAGTTCTTTGATGTTCTTGAAATGTCATAAATTGTGTTGAAAGTTCAATTTTTTGGAGAGAATGTTAAAGGGCCAGTGTTTAATATGTATTGCGCAAAAGAATATTCATTAATTTTCTTTATTTTTCTTTTTCATTTTTATCTCCTTTTGATGTATTTCCTATCAGGTGTAGGTTTCAGCAATGGGAACACATGGAAGCAGCAGAGGCGTTTTGCATTGTCGACCCTCAAATATTTTGGATTTGGCAAGAAGTCACTTGAACCTGTCATCTTGAATGAATTTATGCATTGTGCAAAAGACTTCATTAGCCATAAATGTAAACAGTGTATGCACAGCAAACCATTAACAATGGTACGCAATCACGAATACACTTTACATCTAATTTTCTGTCTAATTGTGGAGGAAAACCATTCAATCCTCACCTCGTCCTCAACAACACTGTCTCCAACATCATCTGCACCTTGGTTTTTGGTCATCGCTTTGAGTACAGTGATGAGAAGTTTATGAAACTGATGAAGAGCTTTGGCAAATCTTTCCAGCTTCGAGTCTCCATCTGGGCACAGGTACGACATTTTAAAGCTGTTGATTATTAAATCTTAATACTGTGTACTACTGTGTGGCAGTCCTCATGATAAAACAGTTTATCACTCATGCAAGAGGCTCTATTTGGACACAGGTATGTAATATTCAGTACACACACAGCTCAATATGGAAAATGTATAAGGCTCAAGAGCTGATTTGTAAACAGATTTGAATATTTGGTATGGATTGTCATGAATAGATAATCTTTCACCCAAATGTCTTATCAATAAGTAATTGTTGTAATCTGCTCTCTTCTGCAGCTTTACGACTCATTCCCTCTGCTGATGAGACGTTTGCCAGGGCCACATCAGACAGTCCTGCACATCTGGAGTAATGTGAAGGATGAGATATATAATACCTTCAGCATGTTCTGCCCTGGGGCCTCCTACCAGTTGGACGTACCTGATAAACTCCAAAACGGAGGCGCCCAAAAGGCTTCCTGATCACTGAACATCCTCAACTGGCCCCTTTTGACGTGGAGGAGCAGCAGCTCTACTCCAAACTTCCTTTTGGATGTTAGAGCTCCTCCCCCTATCTCTAAGGCTGAGCCCAGCCACCCTACGAAGGAAAATCATTAGGGCCGCTTGTATCCGGCAATCTTATTCTTTTGGTTACTACCCAAAACTCATGATCGTAGATTTGGTTCAAAATGTCGTTGGACCTTAAACAAGACACTGAGATTCTTGAACTCCTTTGCTTGGGGCAGTAACTCTCTCCAAACCCAGGGGGGGAAATCCATCCATTTTCTGGCAGAGAGCCATGGACTCCGATGTGGAGGCACTGACTTCCATCCTGACTGCTTTACACTTGGTTGAAAACCACCCAGTGCATGCTGGAGGGCAACTCCAGCCCCACACCCACCCAGAGCCTTTCATCCTGAGAAACTTTAGATTGGTTGAAAGTATAGGTCAGCCCAACTATATGTAGTTGGTACAGCTCCGCCTCCTGCACCAGCTCTGGTTCCTTCCCCACCAGAAAGGGTCAGCATGTCTTGGTCCCAGCCCTTCCTGCCTGATGCTTGGCTCACAATGCACCTGACCCCAATGCCTACCCTTGCTGGTGGTGGGCCCCCAAGGTGACAGCTCCATGTTGTTCTTTCAGGCTGTGCATTAGTGGGCCCAAAGCTAAAGAAGTTCACTGGCCAGCACCCCTCCCAGGTCTGGCTCTGGCTCCATCTCTTTTTATGCTGATTCATCAGGGTTTATTAAACTGTTCTTATTCTAGCCCCTACCCTGGGACCACTTTACTTGGGAGACTCTACCAGGAGATATATTTCCACGGACAGCACAGATTCTTAAGTCACAGGGACATCCAAACCCCTCCACCACATTAAGGTGGTGATTCTTGGAAGTTCCTGGGAACATCATATCTGCTTGTTTTGCAGCTACATCAGAACTAGCAGCTCTTACTGTATTGTAATGACATGACCTTTCTTTCTGATGCCACTCCTGGCAAAGGCATTTCAATATTTTTCAAGGTACAAGGTCCAGCACAAATTAAAACCCTTTTATAGTGTTCTTACTTACATTATGATCATAAATTATTATGACGCTGGCTGTAATTGGCACTGACATGTAATTGTTCAAAATTATTTTATTGCATTTTTGAATGCTTGTATTTGTATATATTCTCAGAATAAGGAGCAGGCTGACAGTACTTTTAATGAGGAAAACCTGGTTATGTCTGTTTTGGATCTGTTTGTGGCTGGCTCTGAGACCACGGCCACCACCCTGCGCTGGGCTTTCCTCTACATGGCAAAGTACCCAGAGATCCAGGGTAAGATCACTGACCAAACTAACATGGCTCTTTGTTCATACTCAATAATGTGCAAATGGTTGACACCAGAACAAGTGGTCATTTGATATATCACGCAATTACATTTACTCTAAGGTGACAAATGTTGTACAGTTACAAGTGCCCTTCACATTTATGACTAATTCTGTGCAACAAACAGTACCTGTAAAAGATACTGCATATCTGATTGTGATTGATTCAAGTTTGTAGTTCAACTGGAACACAAATATATCTATTCAGTAACGTGGCAGTGCTGCATTGTGCTCCATTTCTCCAGCCTGTTGATGAAATAAAGTTTCCCTTTCTGTCTGTTCCCCTCCTGTTGCACAGCAAAGGTCCAGGCTGAGATAGACGAAGTCATTGGACAGTCCAGACAGGTGTCCATGGAAGAACATGCAAACCTGCCGTACACTGATGCTGTAATACATGAGATCCAGAGGATGGGCAACATAGTTCCTCTCAGCGTGCCTCATGTTACCAACAGGGACATTCAGCTGGGAAGCTACACAATCCCAAAGGTCAGTTCTCCTATGTAAGTTTTATGTCACATAATTACCATGTTCTTTCTTCATGAATTGTCATTATGATTCTAACAACCAGGGAGTTATAATAATCCTCAATCTGACCTCTGTGCTGTTCGACAAGAAAGAGTGGAAGACTCCCAACACCTTCAACCCAGGACACTTTGTGAAAGAGGAGGGCAAGTTTGTGAAGCCAGCTGCTTTCATCCCTTTCTCTGCTGGTGAGGAGCAACACGTCTTGTTTTTTCAGTATATTTACCTGTTTAGACAGGAGCCTGGAGCATGTCCCAGTGTACACTGAGACTCTACGGTGCACATAATGAGTGCAGATTTGTCCAGAAAGAACTCTGATGATCAAGAAAAGAACAACATACCTACATTCATCTTGTGATGAATGCCAGTCACTGATCACTGCATTGTCATCCCAGGAATACTTGACTTTTGCCCTACCAGTGGGCCAACAGCGCCAAACATTGGCAATGTTTAGCTAATTATTTTGGTGAACCTCTGACCTTTTGTCTAAACCTGAAATCAGGACAAAGTTTGTCATGGTTAACCCAACAGTTAGCAGTTCTGCTCCTTAGAAAGACCTTACAGTGTGAGAATGTCTACTGCTGTTGTCTTAGATTAGTATAAACTCTGGGCCAAAACTTGTGTCAAAGACATTTTCAGTTTGTTTCTGTTTGTTTTCCTGTCTCAGGTAAGCGGGCGTGTCTCAGAGAGAACCTGGCCAGGATGGAGCTTTTCCTCTTCAGCAGCACTTCACCATCTCCATGCCTGCTGGGGTGAAGCCTATGATGGACTATTGCTTTGGTGTGACTCTGGCACCACGTCAATATAAAATCTGCGCAACCTCACGCTAAGAGTAGCTTAGACATAAAAAATATTAAAAAAAAGTAATAACTTTTTGTTATTATGTCACTATGAGGAGGTTTAGTAAGTACATCAAAAATGTTGCTTGGTTTCAATTCTAGATCAAATATTTAAGAATAAATAAGGCTAGATAAGACCTTTTCTTTTGTCTGAACAAGACATGAGTCACTTTGTCTTTTTGTTGATTTCTCTCATTTAAGTCAAAAATGTGTGATACATCTAAAAAAAGTTTATGAAGTTATTGTTGATTTGTAAGACATGCCAAAGAGGATATGGAGGTCGATTTGTGTTATGTATTATAACTCATATAATGACATGGCAAATCAAATTTTATAAGATTTTTTTTTTTAACTTAGGAGTTAAAGCAGGATTTTAAAATTAAATTTTTGGGGATTTTTACCAACTAAAGAACATGAAATAGGGTAAAGAACATTGCCGTGGTCAACAACTAAAAAAATGAAAGCCATTCAGTTCCTGTACAGTTGTTGTAAATGGGGAATTTAGCTATACCAGGCTGTAAACATGTGTATTTCTGCTTTAAAATTCGGGGTCTATAACGTTTGAGGGTTTGACTTGCTTTTGGAGACAGCCTCATGTGGCCATTCGAGGAACTGCAGTTTTAGGCACTTCCACATCGGCTTTTTTTTTGGCCCTACAGATTGCAGCCTGATCAGAACCACAGAGATTCCTTTTTCACCACGACAACCATATTCCATCTGAACAACTGTCTGGTGAATAAGTGGTTGTGTGCTAGATGCACATTACTCCAGATGACGGCTGGAATCAAGCTGCAGCCTAATGTCAAATGTGTGTCTGACTGCTTCAGGTGAAAGAAGGAGAATCTGCATCAAATCAAATGAGCTCACTGTTCACCTCAACTTACCTGGCATTTGACATGACATTGTAAATGCCACCAGACGTCAAATAAACACAGCCGTCACATGGGATTAAAATCCTTATTGTTAACAATAGAATAATTGTTATCCACCTTATTCCTAGCCCCCATGATACCATGAATTATGTGTGCAACTTCCGGCGTTGAACTGAAACTGTACTGACGCTGAGTGACGGACCTAAAGTTTTGTGGATTTTTACCAACTAAAGATCATGAAGTAGGGTAAAGAATATTGCTGTGGTCATGTGAAAACCTTGTAACCTCTCTGGGTAAATAGGATATATAGGATTATATACAACTGTTACATAACACAACAACCAAAAAAATAAAAGCCATACTCAATTCCAAGAAAAAGTCCTACATTTAAACTCCTTTACAAAGGTCAAAGTACTCCCGCTGTAAAATGGCTCCTGTGACTTATTTCATTCATACATTACTTGATTAGAGTATTACTGATAAATCAATGCATAAATAGCATTTTGTAGCTTCTCAAGGTGGTGTTAGTTTTATGGGGACTATTTTTTTTGCTGAGGGGACTGGGAACCAAAGGAACATACAATCTATCAGGGAGTTTATTAGATAATGAAGGACAAATAGTGTGGGAAATAAGAAAAACTGATTTCTGCACAAATTTGTATTTCTGTCCTACTTTTATCTTTTTGTGAAATTTATAATCTCTGGGGGTTTAATCTGAGAAGTTCAGAGGGTAAATCTCTCTTTGGTGGAACTGCTAAGGTATGGAAGCCCATTGCCACTTGATGGAAAAAAATACAGTCATTTCCATAATTATTTGGACAATGATACAGTTGTCGTCATTTTGGCTCTGTACACCACCACTATGGGTTTTAAATGAAACAATGAATACCTGCTTAAAGTGCAGACTGTCAGCTTTCATTTAAGGCTTTTTTCAAAAATGTAGAATGAACCGTGTAGGAATTACAACCATTTCTTCACACAGTCCCCCGACTTTAAGGGCTCATAAGTATTTGGACAAACTAACATAATCATCAATTAAACAGTCAGTTTTAATACTTGGTTGCAAATCCTTTGCAGTCAATCACTGCCTGAAGTGTTGGACACATAGGCATCACCAGATGCTGGGCTTCCTCCCTGGTGAAGCTCTACCAGCCCTTTACTGCAGCCGTCTGCACTTCCTGCTTGTGTTTTGGGTGTTTTGCCCTCAGTTTTGGCTTCAGCAAGAGAAACGCATGCTCATTTGGATTCAGGTCAGATGATATGACTTGACCATTACAGAACATTCCTTTTCTTTGTCTTAAAAATGTCTTTGGTTGCTTTTGCAGTATGCTTCAGGTCAATGTCCATCTGCACTGTGAAGCATCGTCCAATAAGTTTTGAAGCATTTGGTTGAATCTGAGCCGATAATGTAGCCCCAAACACTTCAGCTTTCATCTACGAAGTCAAAATAATGAGATACTAAGTCAAAATAATGACTTACTAAGTCAAAATAATGAGATACTAAATGAGATACTAAACCAGCTGGAATAAGGCTGTTACACTGACAAACTACATGGTCATGGTATGGTATGAACATGTGTCATATAGGATGTGAACTTGAAGGTCCTATGCAGAGTCCTGATCTCACCTCTAAAGAAATGACCCTCTGGATAAACTGGAAAGCTAATGAGAAGGATAAATCAAAAAAGGCAAAGAGAAACATGTCTTTATATGATCATATAAAACACTATGAACTGCATTTAGAATTAGTTAAAAGTCCAACGTGCCCCTTCCATGGATTAAAAAGATATGATCACATCTTTTTTGCAAAGCAGAAGCTCATTCTTCTGACAGACCAGGAACAACACTTCCAGGCAGTATATGTTGGTATGCTTTTGCTAGTTGTTGGTGGGTGACACAGTCAACAATAAGACTGATATCAGATCATTTGAAGTGGGCTGTCTATTTGTGTTATATCGGATAAGATCACATGTTGCCTTAATACCACTATAAAACAAATTATAGGCTACTGCTAAATTAAGATAATTGTTTTTGGGTCACTGATTACCACTGTTTGAAATCCTTAACCAAGTTTATACAACAGTTAGTTCCGGCCGTGCAATCTGATTGGTCGAGAGACAGTAAAACCGTGACGATATTGGAGTACAACATCACGTTTTTTTCACTGTGTATGTATCACTCCGCCTCACAGCTGACTGCAATCAACAATCAAATCAGGCGGCCTCGTGCCTATGACCGAATAACAGCCGTGATGATATACGAGTATAACATCACTCCCTCGAGTGTGATATTGCTTAAATGAAGAGAGCAGGGTACGCTGTTTGGGGTCACTGATTAACAGTATTTGAAATTCTTTTTTACCATGTTTGAAGTGGGCAGAGTCCATGTCAGCCAGTAGGCTTTTGTTCTATTGCCAAGTGTCTTATTATTGGCTCAGGGCTGACAACACCAGTCTGATGGGAGATGCAAGTAAATTACAGGCTTCAGTTATATTGACGTGAAAGAGAAATTACGATGTTGGTGTAAAACAAAGTTCTCAGTTATTTTTTCTTTTTTTTTGGCTTCACTTAACAGCCTGCATACACACCTCTTTGGATTCCTTGTTACATTGTTTATCCTGGAAGTCTCTGCCTATCACCTCCTTTGATGGTGTCACACAGGTCATGAAGATCAAGCTCTGATTGGTCGGAGACTAACATGAAATATGTCTCTCAGCCAAATCACAGCCAGAATTCATGACTTTTGCCAAGGAACATTTTAACAGACAGAGATATTGTGTAGTCTGAGCCTGGCAGGTTTGAGCCCTTGTTTGCAGAATGGATTCAATCTTTTCTGTAATTGGATTCTACATTGACTGGGATGTCAGAAGTCTGCTGCTCTTCACTGCAGTTTTCATCCTCACTGCAGATTATATTAAGAACCGTCGGCCGCACAGCTTCCCTCCAGGACCTCAGGCATTTCCTGTTGTGGGCAACATATTCACAGTGGATTACAACAGAACCCATGAGAGTATGACACAGGTAGATCATAGATATCAAAAATGTCTTATTAATGCAACTGATAGGACTCATGTTTATATTAAGCACCATGCACTGCCGTTTTCCTCTCACTCATCTACTCTCAGTTAGCAGGGAAATATGGAAATGTGTACAGTCTGCGAATGGGCCAAAGGTGGATGGTGGTGTTAAATGGGTTTGAGGTCCTGAAAGAAGCTCTGGTAAATCAGGGAGACAGCCTGGTGGACCGCCCAGCCAGCCCTCTGCATGCGGACATAAGTCAAAGACGAGGTTAGGGGACAGAATGCACACACAAATGCAAAGTCAGTGTATTCAACTCACTGCTATTGTGACTCCTGTTAAACTCAAACAGGAAATAAATGAGTGAAAACACTGTGTGATCGCTGACAATGCTTCCCCTCCAATCACTGTTACACTTGGTGATATAGCTCATACTTTTTATTAAGTTCAAATGTTATGCTTTACCATTTTCACCCCTTTCATTTTGTATTCTTAAGGTACGGAAACTATGTCATATTGTTTTAAATTGAAAATCAAACTTATTGGTAAACATAGCCTATTTGTTACTAAGGAACCATTTGTGGAAATAGTGTCAAAAAAAATTTGTGTTTAGATGACATTTAAATGCATTTATCATCTTCTCAAATTGCATTCCATAACAGCTTGGTTATATACAGGTAACACTCTGGAGCATGTGAAGCCAGCGTCACACCATGTTAAATTTTTTCTGGATGGGGACATCGTCTTGTGAAGATTTTGTTGTGTTACCTGGGCCTGCTACAGTGATCAAGCAACGGTATTTGGATCGATATTTTGTAACAGAGGTAACGGAGTGCGTGCCTCACAAGATGGTGCCCCCATCCAACACGGCGTGACATACCGTCATGTTCTCTGTAGCCAAAGAAGTATGTGGCCACTGTGTGTGGTCACTGATCCAATAACTGACTGAACAATAACTGCCTTGTCTCTTGTCTTGAAATGATATAAATTGTGTTGAAAGTTAAACTTTTTGCAGAACATAGAATGTTATTGTTTCATATGTAATGTGTATGTACCCAACTTGTATCTGTTGATGTTTTTAAAAGGAGGCTCAAGACTGATCTTTTTAATCAGGCTTTTAACTGATCTCTTTATTTATCTATTTTAAATTCCTTTTATCAGGCTTTTAACCGATTTATCTATTTTATTTTTAAAATGCTCTTACCCTTCCTCTTTTTACGTTCTTATCTCATTTAATCTTTATCTTTTGTTATTTTAGTTATAGGTTGTAGTTTTGATGCATTTTATGTCGTTGTTTTAGATCATTCTTACCTAGTTATTAACTTAATATTATGAGCTAAATTTTATGTTTTCTTTAATACCTTTTATCCTATCCTACTGTTTTAGTCCCTCAGTATTTAGCTCCAGTGTTTCCTCATGGGGGCCGACCAGACTGAGAGTTGTTCCTGGTCTACCGATAGGGGTGCCGTCCAGTGGACAGCTCTGACCTTGGTGGCTGAAGGGCACTGCACCTCAGTGTGGAGCCTCCTGTTTGCCCGGGTTGGGGTGGTCTCTACGGCGGCGCTCCCTGTGGCCGTGGACCGTGGGCCCTCTCAGTGTGGACGGCCCCCAGAGGTGGCTTTTTCCTTGCCTGAGGTCTTGGTGCTCAGCCATGTCTCTTTAGTGATAGCTAGTGTGTGTGGGTGTGAGCTTGTGGGTGTGTGTGTGTGTGTGTGTGTGTGTGTGTGTGTGTGTGTGTGTGTGTGCTTATGTGCATATTTATGTATCTCTATGTGGGGTGGGAGGGTTGGGTTTTCTCTTTTCTTTTTTGTTTTCTGTTTTGGTTTTTTTGTTGTTTTTAACCTCTGTGAGGCACTTTGTGTTACTGTTGTATGAAATGTGCCATAAAGTTGATTTGAGTTGTAAAAGAATATTCCGTCATTTTCTTTCTTTTTCTTTTTCATTTTTAACTTCATTTGATGTACTTCCCATCAGGTATAGTGTTAAGCAATGGGAACACATGGAAGCAGCAGAGGCGTTTTGCATTGTCGACCCTCAAATATTTTGGATTTGGCAAGAAGTCACTTGAACCCGTCATCTTAAATGAATTTACGCACTGTGCAAAGGACTTGAGTAGCTATGAAGGTAAATAGTGTATGCACAACAAAACATTAACAATGGTACACAAATACAGTTAATATCTAATTTTCTGTCTAATTGAGGAGGTAAACCATTCAACCCACACCTCGTCATCAACAATGCTGTCTCCAACATCATCTGCACCTTGGTTTTTGGTCATCGCTTTGAGTATGGTGATGAGAAGTTCATCAAACTGATGAAGAGCTTTGGCAAAGCTTTCCATCTTCATGCCTCAATCTGGGCACAGGTACGGCATTTTAAAGCTGTTGATTATTAAATCTTAATACTGTGTACTACTGTGTGGCAGTCCTCATGATAAAACAGTTTATCACTCATGCAAGAGGCTCTATTTGGACACAGGTATGTAATATTCAGTACACACACAGCTCAATATGGAAAACGTGTAAGATGCTCAAGAGCTGATTTGTAAACAGGTTTGAATATTTGGTATGGATTGTCATGAATAGAAAATCTTTCACCAAAATGGCTTATCAATAAGTAATAGTTTCTAATCTGCTCTCCTCTGCAGCTTTACAATGCTTTCCCTCTGCTGATGAGACGTTTGCCAGGGCCACATCAGACAATCATGCACATCTGGAACAATGTAAAGGACTTCATTAGACTGGAGCTTAAGCAGCACAGACAAAAGTGGGATCCCTCAGACCAAAGAGACTTCATCGACTGCTACCTGAAAGAGATTGAGATGGTGATTGACACTAGATGTGGCTTTGATTTTTTTTTTTTTACATAAAATGCTTGTCTGACCTTACATGCACATTTGCCATAGACTCTGCCCGACAGCACTATCTTTTAAGGCCTTACCTCCAACAGCATACACCTATTGTAGTCTAGCAAAGCAAAGGCATTTCAAAATTTTTCAAGATACAAGGTCCAGCACATATTAAAAGCCTTTTAATGTTCTTATTATTATTGTTATTATTAACTTACGTTCTAATGTTCTTGTTCTAAATTATTTCGCAGCATTTTTGAATGCTTGTATTTGTATATATTCTCAGAATAAGGAGCAGGCTGACAGTACTTTTAATGAGGAAAACCTGGTTATGTCTCTCTTGGATCTGTTTGCGGCTGGCTCTGAGACCACGGCCACAACTCTGCGCTGGGCTTTCCTCTACATGGCAAAGTACCCTGAGATCCAGGGTAAGATCACTGACGAGGCCAACACGGCTCTGTGTAAATAGGTGACACCAGAACAAGTGCTCTTTTAATAGGTGGAAAATTATTGATACATCATGTGATTATATTTACTTCAAGGTGACAAATGTTGTGTCATTACAAGTGAACTTCACATTCACGACTAATTCTGTGCAACAAACAGGTACCTGTAAAAGATACTGCATAACTGATTGTGATTGATTCAAGTTTGTAGTTCAGCTGGAACACAAATACATCCGTTCACTAATGTGGCAGTGCTGCATTGTGCTCAATCTCTCCATGGGTCTTTTGCAAACTGTTGATGAAATAAAGTCTCCCTTCTGCCTGTTCCTCTCCTGTTGCACAGCAAAGGTCCAGGCTGAGATAGACAAAGTCATTGGACAGTCCAGACAGGTGTCCATGGAAGATCGTGCAAACCTGCCGTACACTGATGCTGTAATACATGAGATCCAGAGGATGGGCAACATAGTTCCTCTCAGCGTGCCTCATGTTACCAACAGGGACATCGAACTGGGAGGATACACAATCCCAAAGGTCAGTTCTCCTACGCATTTTTATGCCACATCATTACCATGTACTGTCTGTTCTTTCTTCATGAATTGTCATTATGATTCCAACCACCAGGGAGTTATAATAATCCCCAATCTGACCTCTGTGCTGTTCGACAAGAATGAATGGAAGACTCCCAACACCTTCAACCCAGGACACTTTCTGAATGAGGAGGGCAAGTTTGTGAAGCCAGCTGCTTTCATCCCTTTCTCTGCTGGTGAGGAGCAACACAATGTCTTGTTTTTTCAGTATATTTACCTGTTTAGACAGGAGCCTGGAACATGTCCCAGTGTACACTGAGACTGTACGGTGCACATAATGATTGCAGATTGGTCCAGAAAAAACTCTGATGATCAAGAAAAGAACAACATACCTACATTCATCTTGTGATGAATGCCAGTCACTGATCAAAGCCACTTCAGTCAGGTTTTAGGAAGCAGCATAGCTCTGCTACTGCTGCCCTAAAAGTTTTTAATGATGTGTTTGAGGCATTGGACTCTAAAAAGTTTTGTGCTGCCTTGTTCATTGACTTGTCAAAGGCATTTGACACTGTGGACCACAGTCTTTTGTTGAAAATTCTCCTCAAGATTGGCATCTCCAAACAAGCAGCCACTTGGTTTACAGACTATTTGGCAAGTAGAACGCAATGTGTTCAGATGGCTGAGTTAGTTCCGCCTTTCTTGAGGTCACAAAAGGCATACCTCAAGGCTCAGTCTTAGGACCCATTTTGTTCACAATTTACATTAATGATCTGTGCACAAACTTGTCAAATGCCTCATATCATTTGTATGTGGATGAAACTGTAATTTATCGCTGTTCACACTCTATTGCACAGGCATTTGAATTCTTGCAGTACGCTTTTGATGTAGTGCAGACTCGTCTTGAACAACTGAAACTGGTTTTAAACGCTGAAAAATCCAAAGTAATGCTCTTTTCTAATTCATCTTTTCTCCTGGAGAATATCCCCTCAATTAGAACCGCTCAAGCTTTTGAGCTAGAGTTACAAGTAACTGGGCTTATTATTGATGGGGAGCTTTCATGCTCACATTAGAAATTTGGTCACCAAATTAAGGATGAAACTCGGTTTCTATTACAGAAATAAGTCATATTTTTCCCTCAGAGCTCGGAAGCTTCTGATATTGGCTACTTTTTTGCCTGTACTTGAATGTACGAAGGTATACACACTGGATAACTCTGATTTATAAAGCTCTTCTTGGCTTGGTTCCTGCCTCTTTATGCACTTTTCTTCAGAGAACTTAAAGCCATTATGCCTTACGATCTAATAACATTTTGCACCCGTTTGCTCCTTGTGTTCGGACTGAAATGGGAAAAAAAGCGTTCAGTTTCTCTGCTCCCTCTGCTTGGAATACTCTCCAATCTGAACTAAAAATACCAGAACTTATTTCACCTGAAGCCTTTCGCTCTCCTAAAAGGCCGAGAACGGGAATCTATCAAACAGTGCATTTGTTCTTAAGCCGTTACTGAAACCATACCTCCTGCACTTTATTTGTCAAATTGTTTAGATTTCTATATTTCAATGTTTGTATCTTTTTTCTGTCTTTACATTTGTGGTATTTATTATGAATTGTGCTGCTGCCCTTCTTGGCCAGGTCACCCTTGTGAAATAGGTCTTGATCTCAGTGGGTCTTTTATCTAGTTAAATAAAGGTTAAATTAAAAAAAAATCACTGCAGTGTCATCCCAGGAATATTTGACTTTTGCCCTACCAGTGGGCACCAACAGAGCCAAACATTGGCAATGTTTGACTAAGGCCCTGTTTAGACGACAACGGTTTCTCTAAAAACGGAAAAGTCTGTCCTTTGCGTTTTAAAAAACTTCTGCGTTTATATGGCGACGTTATTGAAACGATCCCCGTTCACACAGAGCCGCAAAATCTACTGGAAACGTTGTAGTATGCATGCCAGGCCAATGGGTGGCAGTGTAAATTTGCAAAGCAACACCACGGCATGACGCCATGCACCTGTGCTGAAGCGCCTTCCTCTACAACGTGGTGATCACAAACCAAAACAAAGAAGACACAAGGCAAAAGCATGCACAGATAACTTTGTCTGGATGGACGACGAGGTGGAGTTGCTACAGTAACAGATCAACATTTCACTTCAAATCAACAGGGTGAGCAGCACAAACAGAGCTTGGCATTGTTGTTGTGACGGTTGACTTTCTCGCGCATGCCTAGTGACTGGAACCGTATTGCACAACTGAATTCTGCACTCTGGAACCCGTTTTCAAAATGTTGTGTTTTCAGGCACCCAAAACGCTGCTGTTGTGTAAACGATCAGCCAAAACGCAACTAAAGTTTACCATTTTCAGTTGAAATCGTTGTCGTATAAAGTGTGCCTAATTATTTTGGTGAACCTCTGACCTTTTGTCTAAACCTGAAATCAGGACAAAGTTTGTCATGGTTAACCCAACAGTTAGCAGTTCTTCTCTTTAGAAAGACCTTACAGTATGAGAATGTCTACTGCTGTTGTCTTAAATTAGTCTGAACTCTGGGCCAAAACTGTGCCAAAGACATTTTCAGTTTGTTTCTGTTTGTTTTCCTGTCTCAGGTAAGCGGGCATGTCTCGGAGAGAACCTGGCCAGGATGGAGCTTTTCCTCTTCTTCACCTCCTTCATGCAGCACTTCACCTTCTCCATGCCTGCTGGGGTGAAGCTTGTGATGGACTATTGCTTTGGTGTGACTCTGGCACCACGTCAATATGAAATCTGCGCAACCTCACGCTAAGAGTAAATTTGACATAACAAATACTCAAAAAAGTAATAACTTTTTGTCATTATGTCACTATGAGGAGGTTTAGTAAGTAAATCAAAATGTTGCTTGGCTTCAATTATACATATATTTTTTTTAAGGCTAGATTAGACCTTTTTTGTCTTTTTGTTGATTTCTCTCATTTAAATCGAAAATTTGTGAAACGTCTAAATAATGTCTATGATATAACATTTTGATTTCTAATACATGCCAAAGGGGATATTTTGTTATGTATTATAACTCATATAATGACATGGCAAATCAAACTTTATGATAAGATTTTTTGAGGTTAGGAGTTAAAGCAGGATTTTTAAATTCTGATAAGACAACATAAACAGCCACGTGCAGTTATTTATGTGTGTGTGTGTGTGTGTGTTTGTGTGTTAATATTGACTTGAAATAACAAAAAAAATAATTTTGGGGGATTTCTGCCAACTAAATAACATGAAGAAGGGTCAAGAATATTGCTGTAGTCATGTAAAAACCTTGCAGCCATTCTGGATGAATAGGTTATTTATGATTACAACTGTTACATAACACAACAACTCATAAAAGCCAAACTCTGCTCCAAGTAAAAGTCCTACATTCAGACTCAGTACTGCAGTAAAATGGCTCCTGTGACTTATTTGATTTATATATATATATATACACATATATATATATATATATACATATATATATAAAAAACATTATTTGATTATTACTGATGCATCAATGCATAATTAACATTTTGTAGCTTCTCAAGGTGGAGTTAGTTTTATAGGAACTATGTTTTTTGCTGAGGGGACTGGGAACCAAAGGAACATACAATCTATCAGGGGGCTTGTTAGATAATGAAGGACAAATAGTGTGGCAAATACGAAAAACTGATTTCTGCACCAATTTACTTTTCTTTTTGTGAAATTTGTGAAATTTATAATCTCTGGGGGTTTCATCTGAGAAATTTAGAGGGTAAATCTCTCTTTGGTGGAACTGCTAAGAAGTTATAGACATCTGAAATGTGACAGGGGGTGCCAACTAGACATTGCTTTGGTGCTACCAATCATAAATCTAAGGGTTACAGCTACCCCTGTGTTATCTAACCAGTGTTGTTAGCAACTTGTCAAGAGACAGCCCCCATGTGCCACCCAAACTGTCCACACCTTTAATTACGGGCAAATTTAAGCCTTAATAATCTTTAAACGGGTGATTTATATAAAATTCAGCACATCTACATCAACAAATTATAGGCTACTGCTAAATTAAAATAATTGTTTCGGGGTCACTGATTAACAGTGTTTGAAATCTTTTATGAAGTATGAAGAGAGCAGAGTACATTCTTTTAGGGTCACAGACTAACAGTGTATGAAATCCTGTTTCCAGGAATGAAGCGGGCAGAGTCCATCTCAGCCAGTGGGCTTTTGTTCTATTGCCAAGTGTCATATTATTGGCTGAGGGCAGACGACACCAGTTTCATAGGAGATGCAAGCAAAATGCAGGCTTCAATCATGTTGATGAGGAAGAGGAATGATGATGTTGGTGTGAAACAGAGAAAAGGTCACAGTTGTTTTTTCTTTCTTTTTTCCGGGTGTTTCATAACAGCCTGCATACACACCACTTTGGATTCCTTATAACTTTGTTTTTCCAGGAAGTCTCTGCCTATCACCTCCTTTGATGGTGTCACACAGGTCATGAAGATCAAGCTCTGATTGGTCGGGGACTAACATGCAGTATGTCTCTCAGCCAAATCACAGCCAGAATTAATGACTTTCGCAAAGGACCATTTTGACAGACAGAGATATTGTGTAGTCTGAGCCTGGCAGGTTTGAGCCCTTATTTGTAGAATGGATTCAGTCTTTTCTGTAATTGGATTCTACATTGACTGGGATGTCAGAAGTCTGCTGCTCTTCACTGCAGTCTTCATCCTCACTGCAGATTATATTAAGAACCGTCGGCCGGACAGCTTCCCTCCAGGACCTCGGACATTTCCTGTTGTGGGCAACATATTCACTGTGGATTACAACAGGACCCATGAGAGTATGACACAGGTAGATCATAGATATCAAAAATGTCTTATTAATGCAATTGATAGGACTCATGTTTATATTAAGCACCATGCACTGCCTTTTTCCTCTCACTCATCTACTCTCAGTTAGCAGGGAAATATGGAGATGTGTTCAGTCTGCGAATGGGCCAGACATGGATAGTTGTGTTAAACAGATTTGAGGTTCTGAAAGAAGCTCTGGTAAATCAGGGAGACAGCCTGGTGGACCGACCAGACAGCCCTCTGGAGTGGGACATAGGTCATGGACTAGGTGAGAAGACGGAATACACACACAAAGCCAAATGTATTCAACTCATTGCTATTGTAATACTCAAACAGGACATAAATGAGTGAGAACACTGTGTGCTTCCCCTCCAATCAGTGTTAAGGCCCATTTATGCTCAACGTTAAATACGGATCCGGATACGGACAGAGCCTTCTGTCCGTGCTCCGCATTCATTTCGTCCGTATTTCTGCACGTTTCCATAAAGCTTACAGATACGGGCCAAAAGGAGCAGTACCACCGGAAACCGTGGGGCAGTGTTGCTGTCACTACCTGATACGTAGCTCTAGTGAGACACGAAGAAAAAATAACAATTCAATTTCTCTCATCGGCAGTACTAGAGAAAATAATTCTCCGTCCTCCAGTCACGATGTATTTAACGGCCTCACCAACCACTGCCTCCTACAACGCTGCCTCTGTTTTTGTCTTTTATGCAAGAGGTACATTATCAATATCTCCTCCACAGTCGCCATGTTTGTTTTTGAGTTTGTTGTTGTCATAAACTTTTGATGCTGGGCTGCCTCCTGGTGGATATATTGGTTAACATCCATGCCAACGTAAAGGGCGCATGGAAGTATGTGGGCAGTGACGGTAACATCGTTTGAAACGGACGTATACATTTTCGTACGTAAAGGGAGCATAAATGAGCCCTTATAGTTGGTGTTATTGTTCATACTTTTTATTAAGTTCAAATGTTATGCTTTACCCTTTTCATTTTGTATTTTCAAGGTACATAAACTGTCACATTGTTTTTCAACGTCATCTTGTGAGAATTTTGTTGTGTTACCTGGGCCTGCTACAGTGATCAAGCAACAGCATTTGGACAAACTGATCAAAGTAAACACTGCAGATCCATACGACTTAGCAGCCCAAGGCCGGATCACAGACCCTAATTTACTATGACCAATTACATGGACTTTATGAGCTATATTGCTTTTGGACCGAGCGCATAAACTTTTGTAACAGAGGTAACGGAACATGTACCTCATAAGATGGTTCCCCCATCCGACACAGCGTGATATACCCTCACACTCTCGATAGCCAAAGCAGTATCTGGCCACTATGTGTGGTCACTGATCCAATGACTGACCAAACTACCTTTATTTGTTAAGTTAACACAAATACTCAGGTTTAGGCAAGGTCCCAAAATAATTATTAGACATGTCTATAAGACAAAGGGTTGTTTATTCATACAAAAGGAACATGTACAGTTCTGTCAAAATTAAAATCCAAACACACCTCAAATTGCAGTGAGAGCTATAGGATATTTTGTTTTCTTACCAGGTCTCTCTTGAAAATGAGACGTTGTGTCTCAGTGAGTTACCTGTTTAAATAAAGGTTAAACAAATTCCTAACAAAGAAGCATGTCCATGGCATTTTTAGCCAGTAGCCAGTGTCGTTCTGGTCTATTGCCTAAAACCCCCATTTTTTTTCTCCTGAATTTACCTGCACAGTGGTCTTTACGAAGTTCTTTCCTGTTGGTGTACTTCACACAAAATAACAAATCCATTTTTATAGCTAGCAATTTTTAGCAGTTGCAAAAATTAAGCCAGTGCCCAAACAATTTCAGTGTTCTCAGGGCCCTCACACATCAACCTGACGATTGGCTGTTGGTCAGTGTAGGGCTATTGGTGAACATCTTTCACCTTAGTTTTGGCGGTTAGAAGTAGTTCACCCTTGTCTGCTTTTTTTTTACTGCTGATTCAGTGTGTTGAATGGGTTTCGGAAACAGTGTAGCCCATCGGTGAATGAAATGACTCTGATTGGCAGTTCACCTCAATGCAGAAGAGAAGTGGAAGTGAGGAAAGTAAACAACTAAAATGTGTAAATGGTAAATATCCTTCACTCTTTCAACATCTGGTTATGTTGTTAATGTGCTAACTGGTGAAGTAGTGTTTTGAATCTGTCCTGTCTGTGTTGCAGTTGACTGTTGGCTATATTCCTTGTGGTGTGTTCAGGTGCAACTTTTTTTGGCAGAGACACTTGTGAGGCATTGCAGCAACTGTCCTTTGTTGCCACTAGTTCTTTGATGTTCTTGAAATGTCATAAATTGTGTTGAAAGCTCAATTTTTTGGAGAGAATGTTAAAGGGCCAGTGTGTAATATTTGGCATGGTTTATTGTCAATCTGAATCTGAATCTGAATATTCGACCCATTAATATGTTTATACAAGTGTATAATCGCTATAAAATAAAATTCGTTTGGTTTTCGTAGCCTTATAATTATGCTTTCATATATACAGTACAGGCCAAAAGTTTGGACACACCTTCTCATTCAATGCATTTTCTTTATTTTCATGACTATTTACATTGTAGATTCTCACTGAAGGCATCAAAACTATGAATGAACACATGTGGAGTTATGTACTTAACAAAAAAAGGTGAAATAACTGAAAACATGTTTTATATTCTAGTTTCTTCAAAATAGCCACCCTTTGCTCTGATTACTGCTTTGCACACTCTTGGCATTCTCTCCATGAGCTTCAAGAGGTAGTCACCTGAAATGGTTTTCCAACAGTCTTGAAGGAGTTCCCAGAGGTGTTTAGCACTTGTTGGCCCCTTTGCCTTCACTCTGCGGTCCAGCTCACCCCAAACCATCTCGATTGGGTTCAGGTCCGGTGACTGTGGAGGCCAGGTCATCTGCTGCAGCACTCCATCACTCTCCTTCTTGGTCAAATAGCCCTTACACAGCCTGGAGGTGTGTTTGGGGTCATTGTCCTGTTGAAAAATAAATGATCGTCCAACTAAACGCAAACCGGATGGGATGGCATGTCGCTGCAGGATGCTGTGGTAGCCATGCTGGTTCAGTGTGCCTTCAATTTTGAATAAATCCCCAACAGTGTCACCAGCAAAACACCCCCACACCATCACACCTCCTCCTCCATGCTTCACAGTGGGAACCAGGCATGTGGAATCCATCCGTTCACCTTTTCTGCGTCTCACAAAGACACGGCGGTTGGAACCAAAGATCTCAAATTTGGACTCATCAGACCAAAGCACAGATTTCCACTGGTCTAATGTCCATTCCTTGTGTTTGTTATCCCAAACAAATCTCTTCTGCTTGTTGCCTCTCCTTAGCAGTGGTTTCCTAGCAGCTATTTGACCACGAAGGCCTGATTGGCGCAGTCTCCTCTTAACAGTTGTTCTAGAGATGGGTCTGCTGCTAGAACTCTGTGTGGCATTCATCTGGTCTCTGATCTGAGCTGCTTTTAACTTGCGATTTCTGAGGCTGGTGACTCGGATGAACTTATCCTCAGAAGCAGAGGTGACTCTTGGTCTTCCTTTCCTGGGTCGGTCCTCATGTGTGCCAGTTTCGTTGTAGAGCTTGATGGTTTTTGCGACTCCACTTGGGGACACATTTAAAGTTTTTGCAATTTTCCGGACTGACTGACCTTCATTTCTTAAAGTAATGATGGCCACTCGTTTTTCTTTAGTTAGCTGATTGGTTCTTGCCATAATATGAATTTTAACAGTTGTCCAATAGGGCTGTCGGCTGTATATTAACCTGACTTCTACACAACACAACTGATGGTCCCAACCCCATTGATAAAGCAAGAAATTCCACTAATTAACCCTGATAAGGCACACCTGTGAAGTGGAAACCATTTCAGGTGACTACCTCTTGAAGCTCATGGAGAGAATGCCAAGAGTGTGCAAAGCAGTAATCAGAGCAAAGGGTGGCTATTTTGAAGAAACTAGAATATAAAACATGTTTTCAGTTATTTCACCTTTTTTTGTTAAGTACATAACTCCACATGTGTTCATTCATAGTTTTGATGCCTTCAGTGAGAATCTACAATGTAAATAGTCATGAAAATAAAGAAAACGCATTGAATGAGAAGGTGTGTCCAAACTTTTGGCCTGTACTGTATATATATAGCAAGGGCCTTGCTTTAGAGAGGTCGCCATCTTGCGCCGCCATGTATGTACGGCAGACCGAGCGGACAATCCAGCCAGCCAGAGAGCGTGTTTCGCGTGTATAAATGAACCAACGAAGACAGCGGGAGGAAGGAAGAAGGAGGAGGAAACAGCAGAGAGTGTTAGTAGTTCGTCGATAGAGAGTAGTGAAAAGTTTTTTTAGTTATAAAGTTTGCGAATGGACCACACTTACCATGCAACAGGAGAGAATGAACCCGAACCGTCATCTGCGAGGAAAAGAAGACGCAACTTCACTCCTTGTGATGCACTCTCTGCGGCGCTTTTCCTCCTGATGATATATCTCCCCAACGATGGCAGCAGTAGCACCGAATCCCATTCTGTGCATTCAGCCTCTCTTCTCACCCGCTCAGCATCAAACACATGGAGTTCCTCATCTGTATGCTCCGGCTCAAACAGGTATGGCTCTGGATCTGTGTCCGCTACAAGAAACTCTTCAAAATCACGTTCAAAGTCGTCCATTGCAGCTACTATAGTCCGGAGATATCGCTAAGCTAAATAAACAGCTGAGCTCTGTTTACCGGCTATGCTGTCAGTCAGTGTGCGGGCTGGAGATTGAGCAGAGGGGGGGTCCCAACTCGGTATGGTAAACGAGTATGTGTGTAAAGTTATGGAGTGTGTCTGTTACACTAGAAGAGTCAGACTTTGGGACGGAGTCTTTTACCCCCTGGAGTGTTACTAGAGTTTTTGGAGTGCTCAAATAAATGCTCCTCTTGTCTCCTGCTCATGAGGGATTCATTACAATATTGTAACATGGCTTAGATTTCCAAATAAACATTCACCTCATTGCTAGATAGACCTACTCCTGAAAAACTCGTGCGCAAGGCTTTTTGTCCCTACGAGGCCGCCGTCATTTACCCAACGGGAGGGGTGAGCGAGTGAGCCCTGCAATCTAGAATCTGGCCACTGATGTCACTGTTTTCAACCCATTTTACACACTGGGCCTTTAATGTTTAATATGTATTGTGTAAAAGAATAGTCATTAATTTTCTTTATTTTTCTTTTTCATTTTTATCTCCTTTTGATGTATTTCCCATCAGGTGTAGGTTTCAGCAATGGGAACACATGGAAGCAGCAGAGGCGTTTTGCATTGTCGACCCTCAAATATTTTGGATTTGGCAAGAAGTCACTTGAACCTGTCATCTTGAATGAATTTATGCATTGTGCAAAAGACTTCATTAGCCATAAAGGTAAATAGTGTATGCACAGCAAACCATTAACAATGGTACGCAATCACAAACACACTTTACATCTAATTTTCTGTCTAATTGTGGAGGAAAACCATTCAATCCTCACCTCGTCCTCAACAACACTGTCTCCAACATCATCTGCACCTTGGTTTTTGGTCATCGCTTTGAGTACAGTGATGAGAAGTTTATGAAACTGATGAAGAGCTTTGGCAAAGCTTTCCAGCTTCAAGTCTCCATCTGGGCACAGGTACGGCATTTTAAAGCTATTGATTATTAAATCTTAATACTGTGTACTACTGTGTGGCAGTCCTCATGATAAAACAGTTTATCACTCATGCAAGAGGCTCTATTTGGACACAGGTATGTAATATTCAGTACACACACAGCTCAATATGGAAAATGTATAAGGCTCAAGAGCTGATTTGTAAACAGATTTGAATATTTGGTATGGATTGTCATGAATAGATAATCTTTCACCCAAATGTCTTATCAATAAGTAATTGTTGCAATCTGCTCTCCTCTGCAGCTTTACAACTCATTCCCTCTGCTGATGAGACGTTTGCCAGGGCCACATCAGACAGTCCTGCACATCTGGAGCAATGTGAAGGACTTCATAAGAATGGAGCTTAAGCAGCACAGACAGAACTGGGATCCCTCAGACCAAAGAGACTTTATCGACTGCTACCTGAATGAGACTGAAATGGTGATTGACGCAAGATGTGGCTTTGATTTTTTACTCATAATGCTTGTTCATAAAATGCTCACTGTCATGTCTGTCCATCCATCCATCCATCCATCCATCCAGCTACCCAGAAACGCTTTCCAGCCCCTCCTTTGGGACTGCAAGGTGTTCCCAGGCCAGATGAGATATATAATACCTTCAGCATGTTCTGCCCTGGGGCCTCCTACCAGTTGGACGTACCTGATAAACTCCAAAACGGAGGCGCCCAGAAAGCTTCCTGATCACTGAACATCCTCAACTGGCTCCTTTTGACGTGGAGGAGCAGCAGCTCTACTCCAAACTTCCTTTTGGATGTTAGAGCTCCTCCCCCTATCTCTAAGGCTGAGCCCAGCCACCCTACGAAGGAAAATCATTAGGGCCGCTTGTATCCGCAATCTTATTCTTTTGGTTACTACCCAAAACTCATGATCGTAGAATTGGTTCAAAATGTTGTTGGACCTTAAACAAGACACTGAGATTCTTGAACTCCTTTGCTCGGGGTAGTAACTCTCTCCAAACCCAGGGGGGGAAATCCACCATTTTCTGGCAGAGAGCCATGGACTCTGATGTGGAGGCACTGACTTCCATCCTGACTGCTTTACACTTGGTTGAAAACCACCCAGTGCATGCTGGAGGACAACTCCAGCCCCACACCCACCCAGAGCCTTTCATCCTGAGAAACTTTAGATTAGTTGAAAGTATAGGTCAGCCCAACTATATGTAGTTGGTACAGCTCCGCCTCCTGCACCAGCTCTGGTTCCTTCCCCACCAGAAAGGTGACATTCCACATCCCTAGAGTCAGTCTGCGATACCAGGGTCAGCATGTCTTGGTCCCAGCCCTTCCTGCCTGATGCTTGGCTCACAATGCACCTGACCCCAGTGCCTACCCTTGCTGGTGGTGGGCCCCCAAGGTGACAGCTCCGTGTTGTTCTTTCAGGCTGTGCATTAGTGGGCCCAAAGCTAAAGAAGTTCACTGGCCAGCACCCCTCCCAGGTCTGGCTCTGGCTCCATCTCTTTTTATGCTGATTCATCAGGGTTTATTAAACTGTTCTTATTCTAGCCCCTACCCTGGGACCACTTTACTTGGGAGACTCTACCAGGAGATATATTTCCACGGACAGCACAGATTCTTAAGTCACAGGGACATCCAAACCCCTCCACCACATTAAGGTGGCGATTCTTGGAAGTTCCTGGGAACATCATATCTGCTTGTTTTGCAGCTACATCAGAACTAGCAGCTCTTACTGTATTGTGATGACATGACTTTTCATTCTGATGCCACTCCTGGCTTGTATTTGATGAAAGTATAAATACCTTACATGCACATTTGCCATGGCCTCTGCCTGACAGCACTATCTTTTAAGGCCTTACCTCCAACAGCATACACCTATTGTAGTCTAGCAAAGCAAAGGCATTTCAATATTTTTCAAGGTACAAGGTCCAGCACAAATTAAAACCCTTTTAGTGTTCTTACTTACATTATGATCATAAATTATTATGACGCTGGTTGTAATTGGCACTGACATTGTAATTGTTCAAAATTATTTTATTGCATTTTTGAACACTTGTATTTGTATATATTCTCAGAATAAGGAGCAGGCTGACAGTACTTTTAATGAGGAAAACCTGGTCATGTCTGTCTTGGATCTGTTTGCGGCTGGCTCTGAGACCACGGCCACCACCCTGCGCTGGGCTTTCCTCTACATGGCAAAGTACCCAGAGATCCAGGGTAAGATCACTGACCAAACTAACACAGCTTTTTGTTCTTACTCAATAATGTGCAAATGGTTGACACCAGAACAAGTGGTCATTTGATATATCACGTAATTACATTTACTCTAAGGTGACAAATGTTGTGCAGTTACAAGTGCCCTTCACATGTATGACTAATTCTGTGCAACAAACAGTACCTGTAAAAGACACTGCATATCTGATTGTGACTGACTCAAGTTTGTAGTTCAACTGGAACACAAATATATCTTTTCAGTAACGTGGCAGTGCTGCATTGTGCTCCATTTCTCCAGCCTGTTGATGAAATAAAGTTTCCCTTTCTGTCTGTTCCCCTCCTGCTGCACAGCAAAGGTCCAGGCTGAGATAGACAAAGTCATTGGACAGTCCAGACAGCCGTCCATGGAAGATCGTGCAAACCTGCCGTACACTGATGCTGTCATACATGAGATCCAGAGGATGGGCAACATAGTTCCTCTCAGTCTGCCTCATGTTACCAACAGGGACATCGAACTGGGAGGATACACAATCCCAAAGGTCAGTTCTCCTATGTAAGTTTTATGTCACATCATTACCATGTTCTTTCTTCATGAATTGTCATTATGATTCTAACCACCAGGGAGTTATAATAATCCCCAATCTGACCTCGGTGCTGTTCGACAAGAATGAATGGAAGACTCCCAACACCTTCAACCCAGGACACTTTCTGAATGAGGAGGGCAAGTTTGTGAAGCCAGCTGCTTTCATCCCTTTCTCTGCTGGTGAGGAGCAACACAGTGTTTTGTTTTATGAATGCCTTAACCTGTTCAGAGAGGAGCCTGGAGCCTGTCCCAGTATTCGATGTTCATTACATAATGATTGCAGATTGGTCTTGTGTTGAATGCCTGTCACTGATCACTGCAGTGCCATCCCAGTAATACATGACTTTTGCCCTACCAGTGGGCACCAGCAGAGCCGAACAAGAACGATATCTGAATATTGATTTTGGTGAACTTCTAACCTTTTGTCTGGACACAATATCAGGACAAATTTATAATGGTCAGCCATGCAGTTGGCAGGTCTACTTCATATAAAGGCCTTACAGTATCAAAAAAGTCTACTACTACTACTACTCTTGAATTAGTTTTATCTCAAAACTGTGTCAAAGACATTCTCAGTTTGTTTCCATTTGTTTTCCTGTCTCAGGTAAGCGGGTGTGTCTCGGAGAGAACCTGGCCAAGATGGAGCTTTTCCTCTTCTTCACCTCCTTCATGCAGCACTTCACCTTCTCCATGCCTGCTGGGGTGAAGCCTGTGATGGACTATTGCTTTGGCATCACTCTGGCACCACGTCAATATGAAATCTGTGTGATGTCACGCTAAGAGTAGCTCTGACATAACAAATAGTCAAAAGAGCAATAACTTGTCATCATTATTTCAGCATGACAAGGTTTATATCAAATAGATACTTGGCTAATTATGCATCACATTGATTTTCAAGGCCAGTTAAGCTTAAAGGGCCAGTGTGTAATATTTGGCATGGTTTATTGTCAATCTGAATCTGAATCTGAGTATTCTACCCATTAATATGTTTATATAAGTGTATAATTGCTATAAAATAAAAGTCGTTTGGTTTTCATAGCCTTATAATTATGCTTTTATGTATATATATATATATACAAATATATATATATATATATATATATATATATATATATATATATATATATATAGCAAGGGCCTTGCTTTAGAGAGGTCGCCATCTTGCGCCGCCATGTATGTACGGCAGCCCGAGCGGACAATCCAGCCAGCCAGAGAACGCGTTTCGCGTGTATAAATAAACCAACGAAGACAGTGGAAGGAAGGGAGAAGGAGGAGGAAACAGCAGAGAGTGTTAGTAGTTCGTCGATAGAGAGTAGTGAAAAGTTTTTTTAGTTATAAAGTTTGCGAATGGACCACACTTACCACGCAACAGGAGAGAATGAACCTGAACTGTCATCTGCGAGGAAAAGAAGACGCAACTTCACTCCTTGTGATGCACTCTCTGCAGCGCTTTTCCTCCTGATGATATATCTCCCCAACGATGGCAGCAGTAGCACCGAATCCCATTCTGTGCATTCAGCCTCTCTTCTCGCCCACTCAGCATCAAACACATGGAGTTCCTCATCTGTATGCTCCGGCTCAAACAGGTATGGCTCTGGGTCTGTGTCCGCTACAAGAAACTCTTCAAAATCGCATTCAAAGTCGTCCATTGCAGCTACTATAGTCCGGAGATATTGCTAGGCTAAATAAACAGCTGAGCTCTATTTACCGGCTACGCTGTCAGTCAGTGTGCGGGGGTCCCCACTCGGTTTGGTAAATGAGTATGTGTGTATGAAGTGTGTCTGTTACGCTAGAAGAGTCAGAGTTTGGGACAGAGTCTTTTACCCCCTGGAGTGTTACCGGAGTTTTTGGAGTGCTGAAATAAACTGGCCTTTTTCCCGAACGCTCCTCTGGTCTCCTGCTCGTGAGGGATTCATTACAATATCGTAACATGGTTTAGATTTCTAAATAAATATTCACCTCATCGCTAGATAGACCTACTCCTGAAAAACTCGCACGCAAGGCTTTTTGTCCCTACGAGGCCGCCGTCATTTACCCAACGGGAGGGGTGAGCGAGTGAGCCCTGCAATCTAGAATTTGACCACTGATGTCACTGTTTTCAACCCATTTTACACACTGGCCCTTTAATCTGGCTTTATTTTTAATTTTTTAATTTACAAAGTTGACATGAGTCACTTTTTATTTTTTGTTGATTTCTGTCTCACATTTCAGCCAAGAATGTGAGCTCCATCTCATAACCGTTTATGATGTTACATTCTGGATTTCCAATACATGCCAAAGAGGATATGGAGGTCATTTTTTTTTATCATGTATTGTAACTCAGATAATGATGTGGTGAGTCGAATATAGTTTAGGATAGGACTTTTTTAAGCTTTGGAGTTAAAGGAAGTTCTGATATACAACATAAACTGCTGTGTGCATCTTTTTGTGTGTGTGTGTGTGTGTGTGTGTGTGTGTGTGTGTGTGTGTGTGTGTATACGTCTTAATATTGACTTACAATCACTTAAAATTACATTTTTGGGAATTTTTACTAATTAAAGAACATGAAGTGTGGTAAAGAATATTGCTGTGGTCATGTGAAACCCTTGTAACTATTGTGGGTAAACAGGCTATATAGGAATATATACAAAGTACTGCCTCTGCAGTAAGGTGGGCCCTGTGATCTATATAACGCATTATTAGAATCATACTGATGCATCAGTGTATATAAAGCATTTTGTAGCTTCTTAAGGCGGAGCTAGTTCTGTAAGGACTGCTTTATTGCTTATGGGATTGGGACTCAAAGGGTCATGCAATCAGTCAGGGGGCTTAGATAACGGAGGAGTTACAGTAGTAACTAGTAAGTATAGGAATTAAGTAAAACAGTCCCTAGGCAAATATGATTTACTTTTTTTTTTATTTGTATTTAAAATTTGCACATTATCTGAGAAGCTTAGTGGGGAAATCTCTCTTTGGTGGTACTGTGAACAACTCAGGACATCTGAGATGTGACAAGGGGCCCCAACAAAACACTGCTCTTTGTAAGGGGCTGCAAGCAAAACCAGGTAAAGTGAGCCGAGTCCACTTGTGGTGAGGCAGCCTACACTGAGCACTGCCCAGGGGTGTTACTGCTTACTCACCTCAGGTGCAACACAGCAATACTCACAGCAAAATGGTGCAATCTACACTTACATCTTGGTGCTTTTACTTGCTTGCATAACATGTCGGGACCACACCATGGGTGCCCAGCTTCCCAACAATGACACTCTTCATCACTGACATAAAAATTACTACTACAAAAAAAATAATTCACTGAAAGATGAAACAGCTGTGATTGACTCATTTGTATGTGTGTGTGTTGTTTATTTTTTAAATAACTCATATGATGTTATAAGCAGCTGGTCCCCAGGTATTTTCACATGATCTAATCTGGCCCCCATTCAAAAAAGACTGGACACCACTAGCCTAGGCCAACAAGGGCCTTATGTAATCTGGTCCAGATTAGGGGAAAGGCTGTGGGGAGGAGTCAGGTCTGGGGCTGCATTCAATAACACTGCTCATGATGACACTAAATTACCCTGCAATAGGGTAGCACCACCTGTAGTTCCAGATGAAGGCCAAGTTTGAAGATGAGTGTTGTCCGAGGAAGAGCACTGGAAATAGGGGGTAAGGAAGTAAGAAAGGGGCCATTGCCCACCCACTTTACGCCCTTGGCTCACATTTGTTAGAGGGTCTTCTAGTACAAGCCAACACTGATTTAGACTTTTGTGGGTGACCAAAAATTACTTTTAACTTTCATGAACCGAAAACACGGAAGTTGCGACAGCTACAAATACAGCTACGCATATACTCTGTGAATCTAGGGTAACGCCTAAGCCTATGTTACCAAACTTAAAGGGAAATTTCGGTTTATTTCAACCCGTCTCCTATCGTCCTAAATTTGTGTCAAGTGACTAGTCACATAGAAATAATAGTTAGCATGTTAGCCGTTAGCCTAGATACAGCCGTAGCGTCAGACCTGTTAAAACGTAAGTGAACGGGCATCCCTTCAAGTGCAAAGTTAGTCCACTAAACAAGCTTTTTTTCCACAAGGACCGCCTCATATCGTTAGGATAAATGTCAGAGAACATATAGAAAATGACATGTAAACGTGTTGTCTTACCTTACCAGTGTGGTGCCATGTTTGTTTACCATTTAGCTAAGGCTGCAACAGGTCCCATTCCTTGCAACAGAGGTATTCTTCTTCTGTGGGCATTGGGGTACAGCATTCACAGGTAACGTTACACCACCAATCTCCAGAGCTACACAGCCTTGCAGCAGCCTTTCCTCCTCTCTCTCTCTCTCCTCCTCCGTTCTTCAATTTCACAGTGTATTCTGGCTCAAATAAATAAGGGCGGCCATAAAACTCTGCAAAATCAAATTCCTCCTCCACAAAGTCGAAAGTCTGGCAAAAAGTCAGCCATTATTCTTTAAATCTTTCATAAAATAAATGAATGAACTTTTCAGGCTACTGTCCGGTTCTGCCTTGCGGCTGTTGCTGCTTGTTCTCGCGATATTTCGACCGCGCTTTGGGAAGCAGAGGTAAATGGTAAACACACGTAAGGTAAGACAACAACTAGACCTCCTAAATGTGGAATGTTAGTATGTAGGCTTTCCACATCGAGAGTCGATGGCCGCCTTTATTTATTTGAGCCAGAATACACTGACGAAGAGCTTCGTGAAACTGAAGAACGGAGGAGGAGAGAGAGAGAGGCACAACAGGTAGAGGATGAGAGAGGAGGAATGGCTGCTGCAAGGCTGTGTAGCTCTGGAGATTGGTTGTGTAACATTACCTGTGAATGCTGTACCCCAATGCCCACAGAAGAGGAATGCCTCTGTTGCAAGGAATGGGACTGGTTGCAGCCTCAGCTAAATGGTAAACAACAAACATGGCAGCACACCGGTAAGGTAAGACAACACGTTTACATGTCATTTTCTATATGTTCTCTGACATTTATCCTAACGATATGAGGTGGTCTTTGTGGAAAAAAAGCTTGTTTAGTGGACTAACTTTGCACTTGAAGGTATGCCCGTTCACTTACGTTTTAACAGGTCTGACGCTACGGCTGTATCTAGGCTAACGGCTAACATGCTAACTATTATTTCTATGTGACTAGTCACTTGAAACAAATTTAGGACGATAGGAGACGGGTTGAAATAAACCGAAATTTCCCTTTAAGTTGTCACCATGGTAGCAACCTGTCAACAAATGGCACCCACCTGTCACTCAAAGCAGCCACATCCATAATTTTGCTTAACTCTAAGCCTCAATAACATTTAAACGGGAGATGTATAAAAATTAAATTCCTGTACAGTTGTAAATGGGGAAATTAGTGATAGAGACCAAAGCTATTTTTTGTACCAGCCTGTAAACATGTTTATTTCTGCTTCAAAGTTGGGGGTCTATGAGGTTTGACTCGGCATTGGAGAAACCCTCAAGTGGCATTTTGAGGAACTGTAGTTTTAGGCACTTCCCATTGGCTTCATTTTTTAGTCCCAGAGGTTGCAGCCTGATCAGAACCACACAGGCACTGATTAACACTATTTGATATCCATTTCACTGATATGCAGAGGGCAGAGTCCATGAAACCCACAAGCCTCTGCTGTGATGCCAAGAGCCAATGTCATCAAGCTTCTCCCTCACAGAGGGGCACTGTGTAATATTGGCTCCAGGCAAGAGAACAGCTTTTTATCTCACATGAGGAGCAAGTAAAAAACAGGTTTCAGTTTTACAGATTTGAGCCCTTGTTTTCAGGATGGATTCAGTCTTTTCTGTCATTGGATCTTATGTTTACTGGTATGTCAGAAGTCTGCTGTGTTGTGTGACTATCAGAACCAAATTAGTCACTGAGAGGAGAAAGCAGGGCTCTGTCTGACACGCTGAGTCCAAGAATGAAACATGAAGCCATTACTGCAGTTTTGGGGGTATTTATTCTAACCCTTTCAATAAACATACATTTTATGCAGATGGACTGAATGGACTAGACTGTGATGGAGAAATAGCCTTTGCGGTCAACAGAAATATCGGCACCCTACCTCACCCTGTCTCTGTACCAAGCAAACAGATTCACAGGCAGGTGCAGGTGATATTCATTTGGCAATCAATCAGCCTCACACACATAACTCCACCCACACACATAACTCCGCCCACATACACACACAGCCACACCCATTACCCCAGGTGACGAGTGAGAAACACATCCCTGCCTCTACATTCTGGCCCCTAATTATTATAACATAATAATTACTGAACAATAGAAGCAGCACAGAAAAATTCAATGCAAAATACATCAAATCAAATAAGTTGATCATTACATTTTTTCCCTTTTTTTTGCAAATATAAGAATAGTTTGTTTTCAATGTCCTTGGATGAGCAGGTTCTTCACACGTCTTCAAGTATCCCTAGGCCAGAGGTTCCAGAACTTTCGGAGCCTAGACAGAGTGTAGTATGTGTCAAAAATCATATTCAAAGTCAAGTCATGTAAAAACAAGTCATGTCAACAAGTAATCCTATCAGGTGTCCTCGGCCTCCTGAAGCACACACATCTTGGTGACAGGCCTGTCCAGACAGCTTGTCCTGGTCTTGATCTTGGCTTGTTGAACGAGTCCTCTTTTATCTTGGACAACTTTGACAACTCTCCCCATAATCCAAGAGTTGCGGGGTGCAGAATCATCCACAACAAGCACAGTGTCTCCTGGAACAAAGTTGCGCTTGATCTTGTTCCATTTTTGGCGCTCCTGAAGCTGCGGTAAGTATTCCTTTGTCCATCTTTTCCAGAACAGGTTGGACATATACTGTATTTGTTTCCATCTACGCACAGCATACAAGTCGTCCTTTTGGAAAACACCAGGTGGAAGAGATGGCTGACCCTTGAGGAGGAGAAGATGGTTGGGAGTCAGAGCCTCTAGGTCATTAGGATCTGCAGATGCTTTTGTTATTGGTCTGCTAATGAGAATAGCTTCAATTTCGCACAGCCTGAAGACGGCCGTCTTCATCCAGAGTTTGTACTCTCAAGGTAGAGTTGAGGACTTTCCTGATTGAACGAATTAATCTCTCCCAGGCTCCCCCATGATGGAAACCACTTGGAGGATTAAACCTCCACTTTATTCCTTTCTGTAGGAGTTCATCTTGGATCTGAGTCTGATTCCACTGTTCCAAAGATCTTTTCAACTCTCTATCAGTGCCGACAAAGTTGGTTCCATTGTCTGAGCAGAGTTCCTTGACTTGGCCTCGTCTTGCTATGTAGCGACGTAGGGTGTTGATGAAGGAATCAGTCTCCAATGACACAGCTACTTCGATATGCACAGCCCTTAGAGCTAAGCAGGTGAATATCACTCCATATCTTTTCACCTTTGATCTTCCACGTTTCACCTCAAATGGACCAAAACAATCAACCCCCACTAAGGTGAATGGTGGTTCATCCGGAGAAATCCTGTTAAGTGGCAAATCTGCCATCTGTTGGCTGGCTGGCACTGCCAGAACCCGTCGGCAGACAACACACTTGGCCGAGATTTTTCGTATGGCTACACTGGCCCCAGTAATCCAGTATTTCTGGCGTAGCCTTGCCAACATGTGGGTTCTTCCACCGTGGCTGACTTCTGCGTGTATGTGTCTTAGAATGAGGTCTGAAATATGTAGGTCTTTGGCCAATATGACTGGATGCTTTGATTCTTCAGGCATTGCTGCCCTACTGAGCCTCCCACCGACTCTCAAGATGCCATTATCAAGTACTGGGTGTAGTTTGTATATGTGACTTGTCTGTTTCACAGTCTGATTCTTTAGGAGGCTGGACACCTCCTCTGGGAATCTTTTCCGTCTGCAAGATCCAATTATCTCCAACTCCGCCTCTCTTAACTCCTCCACAGTGAGAGAAACATGAAAAGAGTCTCTGACACTCTGCAGCTCTTTGCTCAGAACATCCTTCTGCTCCCTCTCATCTGTCTTTAAGTGTGACAGAAGCGCCTTGACCTCTTTCCTCTTCTTCCAGAGACTCAAGAGTCTGTTTTTGAATCTTAAGACCCAACCTATCACTCTTTTCAGACGGATCCAAGATGAGGTACGGTCAATCAGTTGAGACACTGAGTCAACTTCTTCTTTGGCTGAAACAGCATTAGCAACAATGCTGATTTTGACCTCAGGATCATCTAGCTCTGATAGTTCTTCTGAACGGTCTGGGTTTGTAGGCCACTGCTCCTCTGATAGTAGCAGAAATTGTGGGCCACTCATCCACTGTTCATCCTTGAGGAACGACTTCACTCCAAGTCCTCTGGAAGCAAGATCTGCTGGATTGGACAAGGTGCTCACATATCTCCACTGAGCTGCATGAGACGCTTTAAGGATCTCTGAGACCCTGTTGGCCACAAATGTTCTAAATCTGGAGGTCTCATTCTTGACGTACTTTAGCACTGAGGTGCTATCAGTCCAAAAGACAGAGTCAAGCAATGGCATCTGCAGCTCCCTTCTCCACAATATGTCCATACATGCTGCAACTACTGCTGCTGTTAGCTCCAGTCTGGGAATGGTAATTGGTTTTAAGGGAACCACCCTAGACTTTCCCATGACAAGGGTGCTGCACGGCTTTCCATTGGCGTTGCACAGCAGCAGGTAGGTAGGTAGCTGTTCCATAACCCACCTCACTTGCATCTGAAAAATGATGTAATTGGGCAGAAGCTACAGTGCCAAAGTCCGCAGGCTTGAAACATCTGCTGACCTTGAAATCCCCCCCCCCCCCGTTAATCATTAGGTTCGTTCGAGATGAGCCAGTCCTGCGCAGATTCGATCACCGGCGAACGGCGCACAATGCATGCCGGTTAGTTTTGTGTCCGACTTCATCCCGACTTGCTCTGACGTATTACAAAAGTGGACGGCCGCAGTTTTTAGAGCCAGACACTGCAGTTGCTCTCCACCGACTGGCTCTCACCTGTTCTAACAGCTCATTGGTTTAGATGTCGACTCAACAAGATGACGTTTTAGATAAACTACTCATTTTTGTTGTATTTTAGAGGGTGCTACTGCTAGCTCCTCGCTTTAACCGGATGTCATTCGAGGTCTGCCATCTTCTAGGCCGTCCCAAGTCTCTTATAGAGTGCCGAAGTCACGCCCCTTCCGGTGAAGCTCATGGGACCTTAAATCGAAAAAATATGAATGGCAGTGAATGAGGAGAGAAATATTATCTTTTGGTCCCGTTTGAGTTGTGACATGAAATCCAAATATGTTGTTAATGAATTTAAAACATAAATTTTAAGGCCAAGAAAGTCATACTTTGTGGTAAAACTGTTGAGATATAAGCTTTTGAAAAAACGTAATTAGAAAGACTACACAGGAGGCGGTCGCTTATGTGACGTCATAGTTTTCGTTCACTTCCAGCAACTTGGAGTGACTGCAACCTGGCACAAAACGCACAGACATCTTCAATCATAAATCGATTAATCATAAAACAATGGAATTTCAGCGGGGAGGCCAAGCTGCAGGAAGCGAGCGAAAGCTATGACGTCACATATGCGACCTCCTCTGTGTACTCTTGAGCCTTTCTAATTAAAAAGCTTATATCTCAACAGTTTTACCACAAAGTATGACTTTCTTGACCTTAAAATGTATGTTTTAAATTCATTAACAACATATTTAGAATTCATGTCACAACTCAAATGGGAACAAAAGATAATATTGTTCTCCCCATTCACTGCCATTCATATTTTTTCCGATCTAAGGTCCCATGTGCTCTACCGGAAGGGGCGTGACTTCGGCACTCTATTTATGCAGCGAGAAGCTAGCGCTAGGAGCTAGCAGCAAGCTTTAAGCAGCTACGAGCTAGGATCAAGGCTATTCAAGAGAAGGCTGAGACACGGGGTCAAACATGGGGGGATTGCACATGCGCAGTAACATCTGGTCTGCAGTTATTCACTGTCCCCCTCCAGAATCGCAGCTCAAGTTACACTGCGCATGTGCAATCCCCCCATGTTTGACCCCGTGTCTCAGCCTTCTCTTGAATAGCCTTGGCTAGGGGTGCGTCCCAAGTCTCTTATTTTTATAGTGCTACTGCTAGCTCCTCACTTGAACCGGAAGTCGTTCGAAGTCCGCCATCTTCTAGGCCATCCCTTATTTCTCTTATTTGTGCAGCGAGGAGCTAGCGCTAGGAGCTAGCAGCAAGCTTTAAGCAGCTACGAGCTAGGATGGTCGAGAGGTTCCTAAGAGGAAGTCTTTTTCAGCTTGAGGATCTGACATATAAATACCCGCCCTCTACATCTGGCTCATTTGAACGAGATGGCGGAGAAACAGCACAAGTGTACCCGTGCATTCTTTGCAATGAAACGCTGTCATTCACATGCCTACGTGACTACGTAGTAACGTTAATGATATTTCGTGCAAGACTGTCATGTTGAAATTAAGTTTATTTCATTCACAACCTGTTGTGCTGTTCAACAGACTGTCGGTGATGTGTGGCTGTTAAATGTGCAGCTCATGCCCAGAACTACACATGTTGATATAACACCAGGCGCACACACACACGAACACACACACACACACACACACACACACACACACACACACAAACACATTTGCCCATCATTAATTGTCCTGCATGTCATGTGAGTGGAATAATGTTTAATAGCCTGTAGGTAATACTAATTATTAATATTAATTAATATTATTACTTTCATTAATGCTGTTGTAAGCTACTGTCATTACCGTCTGTCCTGCATCTCTCTCTGTCTCTCTCTCTGTGTCTCTCTTTCTGTCTCATTGTGTCATATGGATTACTGTTAATTTATTATGTCGATCTGTTCTGTACAACATCTATTGCACGTCTGTCCGTCCTGGGAGAGGGATCCCTCCTCGTGCTCTTCCTGAGGTTTCTACCATTTTTTCCCCGTTAAAGGGTTTTTTGGGGAGATTTTCCTTATCCGCTGTGAGGGTCCTAAGGACAGAGGGATGTTGTATGCTGTAAAGCCCTGTGAGGCTCTCCTTAAATTACTGCTAGTTAGCTTACCTAGCTGACTTTGCTAGCTGTTTAGCCCCTCCCACCTAGGAAAAAATGTGAGGAGCTAGTGCTAGGAGTGATGAGCGAGCATTGTCGGTTTAAGAGACATGAGGCGTCCTTTCCACTGTAGCGTCACGTGAAGCGACGTCCATTCCTGATGACGGCGGCACAGCTGGATCTGCTGCATAACGGAGCCAGTGTTTGCCATACATCCCAAGTCACATTATATTCGCTGACCAAAGCCGTAACCCCCACCCCCCAATTCAATTTTATTTATAAAGCCCAATATCACAAATCACAGTTTGCCTCACAGGGCTTTACAGCATACGACATCCCTCTGTCCTTTGGACCCTCACAGCGGATAAGGAAAAACCCCTTTAACGGGGAAAAAACAGTAGAAACCTCAGGAAGAGCAACTGAGGAGGGATCCCTCTTCCAGGACGGACAGACGTGCAATAGATGTCGTACAGAACAGATCAACATAATAAATTAACAGTAATCCATATGACACAATGAGACAGAAAGAGAGACACAGAGAGAGAGACTGAGATGCAGGACAGACGGTAATGACAGTAGCTTACAACAACATGAAAGTAATAATATTAATTAATATTAATATTAATATTAATAGGCTAATTAATATTACCTACAAGCTATTAAACATTATTCCACTCACATGACATGCAGGACAATTAATGAGGGGCAAATGTGTGTGTGTGTGTGTGTGTGTGTATGTGTGTGTGTGTGTGTGTGTGTGTGTATGTGTGTGTGTGGTGTTATATCAACACGTGTGGTTCTGGACATGAGCAGCTGCACATTTAACAGCCACACATCACCGACAACGCAACGGGTTGTGAATGAAATAAACTTAATTTCAACATGACAGTCTTGCACGAAATATTGTCAACGTTACTCTTTATAGTCACGTAGGCATGTGAATGACAGCGTTTCATTGCAAAGAATGCATGTAACGGGTACACTTGCGCTGTTTCTCCACCATCTCGTTCAAATGAGCCAGATGTAGAAGGCGGGTATTTATACGTCATGGCCTCAAGCTGAAAAAGACTTCCTCTTAGGAACCTCTCGACCATCCTAGCTCGTAGCTGCTTAAAGCTTGCTGCTAGCTCCTAGCGCTAGCTCCTCGCTGCACAAATAAGAGACTTGGGATGGCCTAGAAGATGGCGGACCTCGGACGACTTCCGGTTCAAGCGAGGAGCTAGTGTGTGTGAGGGCTGTCCCATTGTCAAATCGTCAAGTCAGTGAGTCAGTGAGTGAGCCCTTTATGTCCCCTTACCGTAGATTAGCATCGATGCGGACTTACGGTTAGGAAATTACCCACAGTTCATGGCGTTGTGATGTCAAATACAGGGATTGCCCTCGGAACACCGGAAGTGTTATAAAAAAACCCCCGAAAACACGGTCGGCAAATATGCAAACGGTAACGTTATGGAAGGAGAACAGATAGACAAACAATGAAACGTTACATTAACAAGGATTTAAGATGGTACATAAACACACACTATCTATCTATCTTTCTATCTATCTATCTATATAGATATTCTTTGTGTGTGGAATATATGCTGACAATAACCAATAAATGATCACGCCCAGAGCCACCAGTGTCAACAACATTTTGTAGAGAGGGGGATAAGTGCTGTCCCATTCCTATTTGTAGCATCCGGAGCCCTTTCAGACTCTCACACTCAATCACTTACAGCTGACGTCAGTTAAGTCAGTGAGGGTTCAGGGCTTGAGTCTTCAGGGGCCAGATTGGAATTGGGCCTATAAAATAAGAGACTTGGGACACACCCTTAGCTTTCACTCTCACCTGCTCAAGCGTGCCTGTGGTGTGCAGCAGTGAAATGGGTCCCCGCTGAAACACTTTCCCGCCACGCACATTCCGGATGTTGTTTGGGCTATTCACCAGTATTGCGGTAGGCCTATATGAAAAATTCATATCATAACGAAAATAAATACCGGTTTTCGGTACAAACCGGTATACCACCCAGCCCACTGTCACCCAAATATTTTGACCATTCATAATAAAATAACAGCACTGTAAAATACAAATTAACATTATACCAATACAACTTTTGTTATACATGGAGTGGTCATGATGTTGTGGCAGTTCAACTTAGGACCCAAAATGCAAACACAACCAGGAAACGGGCGATGGTTAAAGGCAGTTTATTGGAAGAAGTGGAGCTGAAGGCTTGAATGAAATGATGGCTGAGGTGAGCAGGGAATGGTGAAGGCTGGCATGGTGAACCTGAGACACAGAACAGAGTGTCAATTGATGTCCAAAAGTACAAAGTGTCAAAAAACTAAAAATTGGCCTTGATAGCTACCACTGAGAAGATGGAACCATCTGCCGGAGTCTGGATGTTTGAGCCGGGGTTTTATTCTGCAGTGGCTTGATTGCAGATGTGGTTCAGGTGTACAGGTTCAGCAGCTGCTGGCAGGAGGAGGGAACCAGGAGGCCATGGCCAGCAAACACACAGAGACAGACTGAAAACAAACATGAGACACTAAGAAGGGCAAACAGGCAACACAAGGGAGAGGCAAAGCTGAAACCCTAATACATGATTAATAGTTAATGTGTAAAACAATATTCCTTCACTTTCCTGATTTCTTATTATTTAATTTTCTTTACCTATTTTTAATGTTAAGTTCATCCATTCAATTTTATTCTTCTTGAAGTGACAGAAGTTCAGAGTCCTGAAACAACTGCTGCTATTAAAGAGGTGAAAAGTAAAAAGCAAAACCAATATGGCCTGTACTGTACAATATTTCACTGATGTTGGGTTCCATGGTTCGAGCAAAACTAGGAAAATAGCTAATCACCAGGGGGAATTTAAGTCAGTTATAGAGGGTCAAGAAAATAGCACTCCTGGTCAATATGATTGCTTCTCCAATTCTCACTAAAATCTTATTTGTGTTGCTTTTTAACCAGATGTTGTGCTTACTCGCTTGTGTGTGACCGTTGTACTCGCCTGCTTGTGTTTATTGTCATACTGACATTTTTGCTGCTGACTTGGTCAATTTGACCTTGAAAATGAGATTCTAAATCTCAGTGAGACTTTAACCTGGTTAAATGAAGTACAGTACAGGCCAAAAGTTTGGACACACCTTCTCATTCAATGCGTTTTCTTTATTTTCATGACTATTTACATTGTAGATTCTCACTGAAGGCATCAAAACTATGAATGAACACATGTGGAGTTATGTACTTAACAAAAAAAGGTGAAATAACTGAAAACATGTTTTATATTCTAGTTTCTTCAAAATAGCCACCCTTTGCTCTGATTACTGCTTTGCACACTCTTGGCATTCTCTCGATGAGCTTCAAGAGGTAGTCACCTGAAATGGTTTTCCAACAGTCTTGAAGGAGTTCCCAGAGGTGTTTAGCACTTGTTGGCCCCTTTGCCTTCACTCTGCGGTCCAGCTCACCCCAAACCATCTCGATTGGGTTCAGGTCCGGTGACTGTGGAGGCCAGGTCATCTGCCGCAGCACTCCATCACTCTCCTTCTTGGTCAAATAGCCCTTACACAGCCTGGAGGTGTGTTTGGGGTCATTGTCCTGTTGAAAAATAAATGATCGTCCAACTAAATGCAAACCGGATGGGATGGCATGTCGCTGCAGGATGCTGTGGTAGCCATGCTGGTTCAGTGTGCCTTCAATTTTGAATAAATCCCCAACAGTGTCACCAGCAAAACACCCCCACACCATCACACCTCCTCCTCCATGCTTCACAGTGGGAACCAGGCATGTGGAATCCATCCGTTCACCTTTTCTGCGTCTCACAAAGACACGGCGGTTGGAACCAAAGATCTCAAATTTGGACTCATCAGACCAAAGCACAGATTTCCACTGGTCTAATGTCCATTCCTTGTGTTTCTTGGCCCAAACAAATCTCTTCTGCTTGTTGCCTCTCCTTAGCAGTGGTTTCCTAGCAGCTATTTGACCATGAAGGCCTGATTCGCGCAGTCTCCTCTTAACAGTTGTTCTAGAGATGGGTCTGCTGCTAGAACTCTGTGTGGCATTCATCTGGTCTCTGATCTGAGCTGCTGTTAACTTGCGATTTCTGAGGCTGGTGACTCGGATGAACTTATCCTCAGAAGCAGAGGTGACTCTTGGTCTTCCTTTCCTGGGTCGGTCCTCATGTGTGCCAGTTTCGTTGTAGCGCTTGATGGTTTTTGCGACTCCACTTGGGGACACATTTAAAGTTTTTGCAATTTTCTGGACTGACTGACCTTCATTTCTTAAAGTAATGATGGCCACTCGTTTTTCTTTAGTTAGCTGATTGGTTCTTGCCATAATATGAATTTTAACAGTTGTCCAATAGGGCTGTCGGCTGTGTATTAACCTGACTTCTGCACAACACAACTGATGGTCCCAACCCCATTGATAAAGCAAGAAATTCCACTAATTAACCCTGATAAGGCACACCTGTGAAGTGGAAACCATTTCAGGTGACTACCTCTTGAAGCTCATCGAGAGAATGCCAAGAGTGTGCAAAGCAGTAATCAGAGCAAAGGGTGGCTATTTTGAAGAAACTAGAATATAAAACATGTTTTCTGTTATTTCACCTTTTTTTGTTAAGTACATAACTCCACATGTGTTCATTCATAGTTTTGATGCCTTCAGTGAGAATCTACAATGTAAATAGTCATGAAAATAAAGAAAACGCACTGAATGAGAAGGTGTGTCCAAACTTTTGGCCTGTACTGTACATATTTCCCATCAGGTCTAGCTCTTAGCAATGGGAACACATGGAAGCAGCAGAGGCATTTTGCACTGTTGACCCTCAAACATTTTGGTTTTGGCAAGAAGTCACTTGAGCCTGTCATCTTGGATGAATTTGCATACTGTGCAAGATACCTCATCAGCTATAAAGGTAAAAAGTGAACGTACAGTATTAAAAATGATATACAATCACAAAGACACATTTTACATTTCCTGTTTCATTGTGGAGGTAAACCATTTAATCCACACACCATCCTCAACAATGCTGTCTCCAGCATCATCTGCTCCGTGGTTTTTGGTCATCGCTTTGAGCACAGTGATGAGAAGTTCATCAAACTGATGAAGTTGTTTAACAAAGGTCTTGAAATTGAAGTCTCCATTTGGGCACAGGTACAACATTTGAAAGCTATTGATAAAGACCAAATGCTGCAATCCTCATTATGAAACACTTCTCTAATAATTAATGCCACTGGCTCTATTTGGGCACAGTTATGTAAAACCTAAGATGCATGAGAGCCACCGTCTAAATACTTTTGAATATTTGGCAGTGACTGTCAAAATAGAAAATCTTTCATGCTTTGTCAATAAGTAATTGTTGCAATCTGCTGTCCTCTGCAGCTTTACAACTCATTCCCTCGACTGATGAGACGTTTGCCAGGGCCACATCAGACAATCCAGAACATCAGCAACAATGTAAAGGACTTCATAAGAGAAGAGCTTAAGCAGCACAGACAGAAGTGGGATCCCTCAGACCAAAGAGACTTCATCGACTGCTACCTGAATGAGATGGTGTGTGTTGAAAAGTAGAAAGAACTGATGTGCACTTTTGCCATGGCCTCTGCCTCACAGCACGTTGGGCCTTATCTTATCTTTTTATTTAAGATACAAGGTCCAACACAGATGACATGCTTTTTGCTTTTGTTTGTTAAGTTACCATTGTAAATGATTACGATGATGCAGATACACTGTTGTTCTAAATTATTTTGCAGCATTTTTACCACATGTATTTGTATATACTTTCAGAATAAGGGGCAGGCTGACAGTACTTTTGATGAGGAAGACCTGGTTATGTCTGTCATTGATCTGTTTGTGGCTGGCACAGAGACCACATCCACCACTCTCCGCTGGGCTTTCCTCTACATGACAAAGTACCCTGAGATCCAGGGTAAGATCACTGACCAAGCCAACAAAGTTCTTTGCTCTTACTCAGTAATGTGTAAATGGGTGACGCCAGAGCAAGTTTTTCCTGTGATCATTTTATAGATGTAAAAAGTACATGTAGATACATCACATAACAACTTTTACTTCACTAATGTGGCAGCACTTCATTGTACTTGATCTCTCCATGTGTCTTTTGCAGCCTGGTGATAAAATACTGTGTCTACTACTGTCTGTTCTCCTGTTGCACAGCAAAGGTTCAGGCTGAGATAGACAGAGTCATTGGACAGTCCAGACAGGTGTCCATGGAAGATTGTCCACACCTGCCCTACACTGTAGCTGTACTCCATGAGGTCCAGAGGATGGGCAACATAGTTCCTCTTAGCGTGCCTCATGTTACCACCAGGGACATCCAGCTGGGAGGATACACAATCCCAAAGGTTGGTTCTCCTATGCAATTTTTATGGCACATCCACTACCATGTTAAGTCTTGAGTTATGATTACGATTCCAACCACCAGGGACTCATAATAATCCCCAATCTGACCTCGGTGCTGTTCAACAAGAATGAATGGAAGACGCCCAACACCTTCAACCCAGGACATTTTCTGAACGAAGAGGGCAAGTTTGTGAAGTCAGCTGCTTTCATCCCTTTCTCTGCTGGTGAGGAGCAACACAATGTCTTGTCTTATTAGTATCTTTACCTGTTTAGACAGGAGCCTGGAGCCTGTCCCAGCATACACTGCCACTCATGGTATTGCTAACACAATGATTGCAGATTGGTCCAAAGGAAGCTCTCATGAGCAAGGCAAAAATAACATATGTCCTTTATTGTCTTGAATACCAGTCACTGATCACTGCAGTGCCATCCCAGCAATACTGGACTTTTGCCCTACAGTGGGCACCAGCAGAGCCGAACATTGGCAATGTTTGACTAATGATTTTGGTGAACTTCTGACCTTTATGTACAGTAGACCTAAAATCAGGACAAAGTTGATAATGGTTAACCAAACACTTGGCAGTTCTACTTCCTATAAATACCTTACAGTATGAGTATATGACTACTACTGTTGTCTTAAACTAGTTTGAACTCTGGGCCAAAACTGTGGCAAAGACATTTTCACTTTATTTTTGTTTGTTTTTCTGTCTCAGGTAAGCGGGTGTGTCTCGGAGAGAACCTGGCTAAGATGGAGCTTTTCCTCTTGTTCACCTCCTTCATGCAGCACTTCACCTTCTCCATGCCTGCTGGGGTGAAGCCTGTGATGGACTATTGCATTGGCATGACTTTAGCACCACATCCATATGAAATCTGCGTAACCTCATGCGAGAGGTTGCAAGAGAAGCTCTGACATAATAAATACTCAAAAAAGCAATGAGCTCTTGTCATCTTGTTACTGTGGCAGGGTTTAGTAAAAACAGCAAAGTGATGCTTGGCTTCAATTATAGATCACATTCGTTTTAGTACTGTATTCAAACTCCTTTACAAAAGTTAAAGTACTTCTCAATGACCCCTGTGACTTACATGCTTATACACATTACATTAAAAAATTAAAACTAATGATTCAATGCAAATTTGGCATTTTGTAGCTGCTCAAGGTGGAGCTAGTTTTAAGCACTTAATTGCTTAGGGGATTGGGAGCCAAAGAGTCATACAATCAATCAGGGGGCTTGTTGGAGAAGACAAAAAGCGTGGGAAAGAAGGAAAGCACTCTTTCTACACTCTTGATATTTCTTTTATGAAATTTCTCTTATCGTTTTGGGGTTTAGTTTGAGAAGTTTTGAGGGAAAATCTCTCTTTGGTGGAACTTCTAAGAACGTATATGAAATGTGACAAGAGGCACCAGCTGGACACTGCTTTCTGTAAGGGGCTACAAGCCTTACCACAAAGCCATTTTGAGTATTTGGCAGGTGTTCACATATTCATCTGTCTATTTCCCTGTTTGTCTGTGGACAGATTTTGTCAACACGTCACCTTAACAGGTCTGAACCTGAGCTCCAAATGACGGTCAAGTTTGAAGATGGGAGTGGTCCATGCAAGGGTGCTGGAAATAAGGGGTTAGGAGGCAGGGATGGGGCCATTGCCCACCCACTCCTAACTCACATTCATTGAAAGGTTTTTTTAGTTCAACCAAACACTGAATAAGAATCTTTTTAAGCGACTAAAAAGATGCTTTTAAGTTTCATGAGCTAAAACACACTGAAAAAGTGACAGCTACCTTCAACTATGGCTATGCTGTGAATCTCGGGTTACTCTACGCCTATTAGTTATCCAATGTTGTTGCCGTGTTAACGACTTGTCAACAGACAGCACCCATCTGTCACTCAAAACCGCCACACCCTTAATTACCTGTAACTTCAAGCCTTAACAACATTTAAATAAGTGATGGATATAAAAATTCAACCTCTGTACAGTTGTCGTAATTGGGAATATTAGCTATAGAAACCAAAAGTGTTTTTTTTCTTCTTTTTTTTTTAACAAGCTGTAAACATGTTTATTTCTGCTATAAAGCTGTGGGTCTTTGAGATAAGACTGGCTTTTAGAGTCAGCCTCAAGTGGCCATTCAAGGAACTGCAGTTTCTGGCACATCCGCATTAGCTTCGTTTTTTAGCCCTGGAGTTTGCATCCAGAACCACACAGATGCCTTTTTCACCACTGCAACCACATTCCCTCTGCACAACACACTTTACACTAGATGACAGTTGGAATTGAGCTGTTGTCATGGACTGCTCCTCTGTTACCCTCTGTCCCTGTCTCCAGCCCCTGCTTATTCTCCATCATCTTAGTAGTTCCTTTAATTCTCAAGACCTGCCATTTTCCATCCAGCCACCAGATGTCCTAGGAATTTCTCCCTAGCCCCATATCCTCACCTGTTCTTCCTAGTGGTCTGCCCTTCCTTCAACCCTGTGTCCTGGTCATCCTTTTGTCACACCCATTGACCCAGTCCCCAGGCTGTCTGCCAGAAATCTGTCTCTCCACTCCTGCCTCAAGAAGCAACATTTTCCATCCAGCCACCAGATGTCCCAGGACTTTCCTCTTAGCAGAATTTCAGAATTCACCTGCCTGCTGTCCTGCATTTAGGTTCTCCCTGCCTGTGCTGCTTCAGTCAGCTGTAACAGCTGCAGCCTAATGTCAGATGTGTGTTGGACTGCTTCAGGCGAAAGAGAGAGAATCTGTATCAAAAGCCAGGCTTACTATTTACCTCAACTTCCCTAACATTTGAAATACTGTAGACCCCACCATGCCTTTTATAATCACTGCTCTAATCACATCGCATCACATGGGATGATATTCGCTATTGCTACATTAAAATATTTGTTTTTGGGTCACTGATTAATACAATTTAATATCCATTTACCTGGTATAAAGAGGGCAGAGTCCATGAAACCAGTAGGCCTTTATGTTGCCAGGACCAATAACATCGAGTTCTCCCTCACAGGAGAGAGATAGGTGATGTTATTGGCCCCTGGCAAGAGAACACAAGCCTTTTATCGCATAAACGAAGCAAGTTAGCAACAGCCTTCAATTGGACAGACTTAAGCCCTATTTTTCAGGATGGATTCAGTCTTTTCTGTCGTTGGATCCTTTGTTGACTGGAATGTCAGAAGTCTGCTGCTCTTTACTGCAGTTTTCATCCTCACTGCAGATTATATTAAGAACCGTCGGCCGAAAAACTTCCCTCCAGGACCTCGGGCATTTCCTATTGTGGGCAACATATTTACTCTGGATTACAAAAGGGGCCATGAGAGTATGACACAGGTAGATCAACAGATGTCCAAAAATATATTGTAAATGCAGCTGATTGGACTCTGCTGCTTTCCTCATCTCACACATCCACTCACAGTTAGCAGGGAAATATGGAGACGTGTACAGCCTGCGAATGGGCCAGGCGTGGATGGTGGTGTTAAATGGTTTTGAGGTTCTGAAAGAAGCTCTGGTAAATCAGGGAGACAGCCTGTCCATACCTCCCACTGCAGGAAGACATGTTCCATGGACGAGGTGAGAGGATGTAGCACACACTCACACACACACACACACACACACACACACACACACACACACAGATGCAAAGCCTGTGGATTCACCTCACTGCTCGTGTGACTCCTGTCATACAGGGCAGCAATGTCTTTTCTAGATTAGAAAACCTCCTTTAGCTGTCTTGTTGGTGTGCTTATTTCACACATAACGACAAATCAGTTTTATATATCTGCTTTTCAGCAGTGACAAAAGTAAAGATTGTCTCCCAAAGATTTTGATCATTGATAATAAAATAACACCACTTTAAAACACTAAATTAAAATCATTATTCATCATTATTATACCAATACAACTTCTGTTGAAAATGAACTATAAATGTTTAATATGTAAGGTGTAAAATAATTTTCCTCTGTTTTCCTGATTTCCCATCAGGTGTAATTTCCAGTAATGGGAACTCATGGAAGCAGCAGAGGCGCTTTGCACTTTCAACCCTCAAATATTTTGGATTTGGCAAGAAGTCACTTGAACCTGTCATCTTGGATGAATTTACATATTGTGCAAAATACCTCATCAGCTATAAATGTAAAAAGTGAACGCACAGTAAGACAATCATAAATCCACAATTTACATCTAATTTCTTGTCTGTGGAGGTAAACCATTTAATCCACACACCATCCTCAACAACGCTGTCTCCAACATCATCTGCTCCCTGGTTTTTGGTCTTCACTTTGAGCACTGTGATGAGAAGTTCATGAAACTGATGAAGAGGTTTAACAAAGGTCTCGAAATTGAAGCCTCCATCTGGGGACAGGTATGGCATTTTAAAGTTACTGATGAAGTCATATTACTGTGTATCATTGTTGTGCAATCCTCATTATGAAAGTTTATAATTAATGCCACTGGCTCCATATGGGTATAGGTGTTTTAAATGTAATTAAGTAATTGTTGCAATCTGCTCTCCTCTGCAGCTTTACAACTCATTCCCTCTGCTGATGAGACATTTGCCAGGGCCGCATCAGACGGTGCAGCACATCTGGAATGATGTAAAGGACTTTGTAAGAGTACAGATTAAGGAGCACAGACAGAAATGGGATCCCTCAGACCAATGAGTGAGTTGCACTTTTGCCATGGCCTCTGCCTCACAGCACTATCTTTCTGGGTCTTATCTTTAACAGCAAACACTCATGTTAATCTATCAAATCAAAATAGCATCATAAATATTTTTCAAGGTCCAAGGTCCAGCATAGATGAAATGCTTTGTTCATCATAATGATTATGATGGTTACATCATGGCTGTTGGCTGTAAAAACATTGACAGGTAGTTGTTCTAAATTATTTTGCAGCATTTTTAAAACATGTATTTATTAATATTTTCAGAGTAAAGAGCAGACTGACAGCACTTTTGAGGAGGAAAACCTGATAATTTGTGTCTTGGATCTGTTTGTGGCTGGCTCTGAGACCACATCCACCACCCTGCGCTGGGCTTTCCTCTACATGGCAAAGTACCCTGAGATCCAGGGTAAATATATCTGTTTACTAACATGGCAGCGCTGTATTGTGCTCCATCTCTCCATGTGTCTTCTGCAAACTGTTGATGAAATAAAGTTTCCCCTTCTGTCTGTTCCTCTCCTGTTGCACAGCAAAGGTCCAGGCTGAGATAGACAGAGTGATTGGACAGTCCAGACAGCCGTCCATGGAGGATCGTGTAAACCTGCCATACACTGATGCTGTACTCCATGAGGTCCAGAGGATGGGCAACATAGTTCCTCTCAGTCTGCCTCATGCTACCAGCAGGGACATCCAGCTGGGAGGATACACAATCCCAAAGGTCAGTTCTCCTACGCAAGTTTTATGGCACATCCACTACCATGTTATGTCTTTATGATGTGTCATTACAATTTAAACCACCAGGGTGTTACAATAATTCCCAATCTGACCTCGGTGCTGTTCGACAAGAAAGAGTGGAAGACGCCCAGCACCTTCAACCCAGGACACTTTCTGAACGAGGAGGGCAAGTTTGTGAAGCGAGCTGCTTTCATCCCTTTCTCTGCTGGTGAGGAGCAAGACATTCACTTGTTTTATGGGTGTTTAGAAATCTGACAGCCATCCTGTGGGCGCTCGTGAGGTTTTATTTGATGATTATGATGTGTAAACAACTGCTGTATTACTTTATTTAAGTGGTTTACTTATATGAGCTCCTTTGAAAGCTATGCTCCTCACAGTTTGATTGATGCAGATCACTTCAAGATACAGCTCTCCCAGCAGGTTCAATAAATGCCTTTGTCAGACAAAAAGAGAATGACCACTGTTGTTCTAGTTTTAACTCTGGACCAAAACTGTGTCAAAGAAATGTTCAGATTGGTTCTGTTTGTTTTTCTGTCGCAGGTAAGCGGGTGTGTCTCGGAGAGAACCTGGCCAGGATGGAGCTTTTCCTCTTCTTCACCTCCTTCATGCAGCACTTCACCTTCTCCATGCCTGCTGGGGTGAAACCTGTGATGGACTATTGCTTTGGCATCACTTTAGCACCATGTCAATATGAAATCTGCGCAACCTCACGCTAAGAGTAGCTCAGATATAATAAATACTCAAAAAGCAATAATCTCTTCTGATTAGGTCTCAGGGTTTAGTGAATATATGAAACTAATATTTGGCTTTAATTATAAATAGTACAGGTTTTTAAGGCTAGTTAAGCTTAGTCTGGCTCAATCATTTATAATTTTTCAAGGTCTTTTTTGTATTTACAGAGGTGACACAAGTCACTTTTTCTTTCTGTTGATTTTATCATTAAAGTCTGAAATGTGTGATACACCTCAAAACTGTGTTTGTTAAAGGTAAATTTCGGTTTATTTCAACCTGTCTCCTATCGTCCTAAATTTGTTTCAAGTGACTAGTGACATAAAAATAATAGTTAGCATGTTAGCCATTAGCCTAGATACAGCATAGTAGCATCAGACCTGTTAAAACGTAAGTGAACGGGCATCCCTTCAAGTGCAAAGTTAGTCCACTAAACAAGCTTTTTTCCCACAAAGACCACCTCATATCGTTAGGATAAATGTCAGAGAACATATAGAAAATGACATGTAAACGTGTTGTCTTACCTTACCAGTGTGGTGCCATGTTTGTTTACAATTTAGCTCTGCTTTCCAAAGCACGGCCGAAATATCGCAAGAACAAGCAGCGATCTCATACCGTGCCTGAAATCTCTCGAGAACAAGCAGCAACAGCTGGAAGGCAGAACCGGACAGTAGCCTGAGAAGTTCATTCATTTATTTTATGAAAGATTTATAGAATAATAGCTGACTTTTTGCCAGACTTCGACTTTGTGGAGGAGGAATTTGATTTTGCAGAGTTTTATGGCCGCCCTTATTTATTTGAGCCAGAATACACTGACGAAGAGCTTCGTGAAATTGAAGAACGGAGGAGGAGAGAGAGAAAGGCACAACAGGTAGAGGACGACAGAGGAGGAATGGCTGCTGCAAGGCTGCGTAGCTCTGGAGATTGGTGGTGTACCTGTGAATGTTGTGCCCCAGTGCCCACAGAAGAGGAATGCCTCTGTTGCAAGGAATGGACCGGTTGCAGCCTTATTTTCAGGCTGTTTTGTCGTCTTTGCTGTGAAATTTACTTTGTTGAAGGGAGATTTTTGAGCTTTGAGAAACAACATAATCAGAAGAGAGCATCTATTTTGTGTGTGTTTGTGTGGTAATATTAACTTTACTACACTTACAAAGTTATCATTTGTATGCTATTGCCCTGAATTTGTTTATAAAACTTTGTTTCCTTGCATGCTATCATGGTAAACAAAGAATCCAACACCTTAAAAAATCTTCAGCGCGTGTATTTGAACTCTGCTCAATAGAATAAAGAGATCATATGTAAACGCTTGTCTAGGCGCAACTCATCTCAGAGTCTCTGCGGCCCATCACTATGATTGATGTCTAGCAAGGTCCAGTGCCAACTACAATACTTCATTGTGGTTCTCCCCAGTGCCACAAGACCATCTCCCCCAGGGGCTGGACACATTTGCTCACGCACCATGGCCAAGACCATTCAGGCAGCAAGGGCAGGGCTCACCACTGCCTGCTACAAGGCAAATGGGTTAAGTTCCAACACTGGTGAAAGAAGGGGATGCTAGCAGTTGGCTCTATTCTTTCCTTTTTGCAGTGTTTGATGGATAACAGGGCGTCACATGCCAACATTAAAGTGTACACAGCAGCCATCTCTTCCTGCCATGAGGCTTTGGGCGACAGGCAGGTCTTTGCCCACCCTCTTGTGAAGCAGCTCTTGCAGGGATCAAGAGACAATACCCGGTGATGTGCACGTCCTCCTCGCAATGGAACCTCCCTGTGGTTTGCTTTTGGTCTTCCAACCCATGAGGAGGACGGGGAGGTTAAATTGCATCTGCTCTGCCCATTTCACGTGTTGTGTTATTTCACGTTATGTTGAGCACACGACCCCCATCAAACACGCTGAACAGCTGTTTGTGTGCTTTGCTGATGTAAGGCTCTATCCAAGAGCGACTTGCAAAATTGCTTTGTGGGTGCATCTACCAAGCCGACAGGCAGGCTGTGGTCCACGTACACTCTACATGTGATGTGGCAGCGTCGATAGCCTTGACGAGTGTCGAGGACATATGTACAGCAGCATTTAGATCTACGTCCTGCCTGTTCATACGGTTCTATCCCTTGAACATGTCGGGCTCCTTTTCAGGGTCTGTGCTCACTGGAGTGACACAGGCTTGGTGAACAGGGATGGGCGTATGTCAGCTGTCGGCTGTGTTACACTTGACTATGTTCTAGAGTGCTACACCTGTCACAAATGGGATGAGGAGGCAAGGCCATACTCACCACTACATGAACTATCTGAACCCCTGCACATGCTTGTGAGTATTACCTGGAGATTCCAGTGCATGGCTCCATCTGTGTTAAAAGAACTTAGATTACATCATCAGTTCATTCAGGCTGTGGGGGAATCAACACATTAAACATTACTTTTTCACTATATGGGCATTTGAATTTGGCTTTCTAATTGTCTTATATCTGGTAAGATTACACATGATCTATTTTACACCAAACAACAAATTATATTCCCTACTTATAAAAATGATTTAAGGTCACTTATTAACAGCGTTTGTTACTATTTTTCCATGAAAACAGAGGACAGAGTCCAGTGCAACCATTAGGACTTTGCTGTTTCCAAGAGCCAATAACATCCAGCTATTACCTCACAGGAGAGAGATGGTGGATATTATTGGCTCCTGGCAAGGGAACACCAGTGTTATATCTAACAGGAGAAACAAGTAAAAACAGGCTTCAGTTAGGCAGGCTTGAGCCCTTTATTGCAGAATGGATTCAATCATTTCTGTCGCTGGATCCTACATTGACTGGGATGTCAAAAGTCTGCTGCTCTTCACTGCAATTTTCATCCTCACGGCAGATTATATTAGGAGCCGTCGGCCCCACAGCTTCCCTCCAGGACCTCGGGCATTTCCTATTGTGGGCAACATATTCACTGTGGATTACAACAGGGCCCATGAGAGTATGACACAGGTAGATCAATAGATGTCCAAAAAAATATATCATAAATGCAGCTGATAGGACTCATGTTTCTGTTATCTGCTGCTTTTGCACATGCAGTTAGCAGGGAAATATGGAGACGTATACAGCCTGCGAATGGGCCAAGAATGGATGGTGGTGTTAAACGGCTTTGAGGCTGTGAAAGAAGCTCTGGTTAATCAGGGAGACAGCGTGGTGGACCGTCCATACCTCCCTCTGCAGTGGGACGTGGGTCTAGGTGAGAGGACGAGAGACCTGGTTTGTGTTGGTTCTTTTGTTGTTTGCTCTTTTTTAATAAGTGTAAAGGTTATGCTTTACCATTTTCACAAGCATGTTGTAGGGTACATAAGGTACATACACAATGTCACATTGATTAAAATAGAAAATAAAACTCACTGATGAACATGATGAACCAATTTGTTGGTAGGCCTAATGAACCATTTGCACAAATCCTGACCTAGAAATCTTGTCTTTATGACATTAAAAGTGTGTGTTAACATTTGCGCAAATGGCCTTCAACAATAAACATTGCTGTTGTTTACACACTACATAACATTATATTTGGTCATCAATCCACTTGGACTGGGAAGCTCATGTTCAGGCAAGTCGTAAAATTATTATTAAACCTTTCTCTAACACAAAGGGTTGTTTGACATGAAAGGAAGGCATACAAACTTATCAAAATATCTCCCAAATATTTTGAAACGTTTTTAGAACATGGACTGTTATTATTTATATTTTATGTGTAAACTAAGATTCCCTTATTTTCCTAGTTTTGATCTACTTTGATCTATTTCATTTTTGATGTATTTCCCTTCAGGTATAGTGTTCAGCAGTGGGAGCACATGGACACAGCAGAGGCGTTATGCACTTTCAACCCTCAAATATTTTGGATTAGGCAAGAAGTCACTTGAACCTGTCATCTTGGATGAATTTACATATTGTGCAAAAGACCTTATCGGCTATAAAGGTACATACTGAATGCACAGCAACACACAAAACACAAAACACACACAATTTACATCTAATTTTCTGTTTAATTGTGGAGGTAAACTATTTGATCCCCAACACATCATCAACAACGCTGTCTCCAACATCATCTGCTCCCTGGTTTTTGGTCATCGCTTTGAGTACGGTGATGAGAAGTTTGTGAATCTGATTAAGTGGTTTGGCAAAGCTCTCCAGCTTCAAGCCTCCATCTGGGCACAGGTAGCCTACAGCACTTTAAAGTTCTTGATGAAGTCGTAATGCTGTGTACCCTTATTATGCAGTACATTCCAAATTATGAAACAGTTTTATCATTAAAGAGAAATTTCGGTTTATTTCAACCCGTCTCCTATCGTCCCAAATTTGTTTCAAGTCACTAGTGACATAGAAACAATAGTTAGCATGTTAGCCGTTAGCCTAGATACAGCCGTAGTGTCAGACCTGTTAAAACTTAATTGAACGGGCATCCTTTCAAGTGCAAAGTTAGTCCACTAAACAAGCTTTTTCTCCACAAAGACCGCCTCATATCGTTAGGATAAATGTCAGAGAACATATAGAAAACGACATGTAAACGTGTTGTCTTACCTTACTGGTGTGGTGCCATGTTTGTTGTTTACCATTTAGCTAAGGCTGCAACCGGTCCCATTCCTTGCAACAGAGGTATTCCTCTTCTGTGGGCATTGGGGTACAGCATTCACAGGTAACGTTACACCACCGATCTCCAGAGCTAAATCCTTCCAGCAGCCATTCCTCCTCTGTCGTCCTCTAACGTTACCTGTTGTGCCTCTCTCTCTCTCCTCCTCCATTCTTCAATTTCACGAAGCTCTTCGTCAGTGTATTCTGGCTCAAATAAATATGTTCTCTGACATTTATCCTAACGATATGAGGCGGTCTTTGTGGAGAAAAAGCTTGTTTAGTGGACTAACTTTGCACTTGAAAGGATGCCCGTTCAATTAAGTTTTAACAGGTCTGATGCTACGGCTGTATCTAGGCTAACGACTAACATGCTAACTATTGTTTCTATGTCACTAGTGACTTGAAACAAATTTGGGACGATAGGAGACGGGTTGAAATAAACCGAAATTTCCCTTTAATGCCAGTGGCTCTATCTTGGTGTAGTAAAAATTCTTTAACTGAAATGACTGTATCAATAAATTCTTGTTCCAATCTGCTCTCCTCTGCAGCTTCACAACTCATTCCCTCTGCTGATGAGACGTTTGCCAGGGCCACATCAGACAGTCCTGCACATCTGGAACAATGTGAAGGACTTCATAAGAGTACAGATTAAGGAGCACAGACAGAACTGGGATCCCTCAGACCAAAAAGACTTCATTGACTGCTACCTGAATGAGATTGAAATGGTGATTGATGCTTGATCTAGCTTTGGTTTTCTTATACTTTGTTGTTCATGAAGCTGCTCCTATAAACATCATATCTGCGTGTTTTGCACCTACATCAGAACTATCAGCTGTTAATGTGTTGTATTGGCATAACTTTTTATTGTGGCACCATTTCTAGCTGGTTTGTGCTGAGAAGTGCAAAGACCTTCTGTGCACTTTTGCCATAGCCTCCACCTTGCAGCATTATCTTTTTAGACCTTATCTCCAACAGTATTTAATCTAGCAAAACAAAGTCTTTTAAATATTTTTCAAAGTTCAAAGCCACACAAATTAAAAGTTACCATAAATGGATATGACCTTGGCTGTAAAATTAGTTTTTCTAATTCTCAGAATAAGGGGCAGGCTGACAGCACTTTTGATGAGACAATCCTGGTTCATTGTCTCTTGGACTTGTTTGTGGCTGGCTCTGAGACCACAGCCACCACCCTGCGCTGGGCTTTCCTCTACATGGCAAAGTACCCTGAGATCCAGGGTAAGATCACTGACCAAGCCAACACAGCTCTTTGTTCTTACTGAATAATGTGCAAATGGGTGACACCAGAACACATTTATGGGTGGTCATTACATATACGTGAACAAACAAGATCACGTAACAACTTCTGCTGCAATCACCAGTGCCCTGCCCATTTATGGTGACATGGTGACATCACATAGTCACATGCCACATGGACCAGTGGTGGCTCCGTAAGCAGGGTCTCACACAGGAAATGCTTTTACACCTTCAGTTTTAGGTTATATCAGGGGTAGGCAACCTGTGGCTCCGGAGCCACATGTGGCTCTTTAGCCCCTGTCCAGTGGCTCCTTGAGCCTTTGAGAAAAGAATTCATTCTATGAATCCACATGTTGCCAAACCTGGATAGCAGTGGCTGGTTAGCTATGGATGCCAAATCCAAAAAAGTAAATTGAATGAAATAGAGAATGTAGTAGTGCGTGGACAGATTTGTTTGCTCTCACTGCCAGCTCTGCAAAATTTAAGTACCAAATAATCATAAATAGTGCCCTGCACAGTGGCCACCTTGTGGTAAAACATATTAACAAATATTAATTTAGACATAATAGGCTATGTTACCTTGATTATAAGGCTGAAACATGTTTTGCAGCTCAACACAGATTTTTTAAAAAAATCAATTTTGGTCAAAAATGGCTCTATTAATGGCAAAGGTTGCAGACCCCTGGGTTATATAAATGAACAAATCATCTCTAAAGTCCAATGGTTACAACAGGTAAAAACTGAGGGCACTAAAGGGTGAGGAAATTTTGTGGAGAGGACCAATGGGCCTACCGACCAACAAAGCGAACTACAGAGATGCAACATTAACAACATTACCACAAGACAATTTACTAACATGGCAGTGCTTCAGCGTGCTTCATCTCTTTTGTAGCGAGCCAGTGAACTACAGTTTCAACCTCTGTCTGTGTTCCTCTCTTGTTGGCACAGCAAAGGTCCAGGCTGAGATAGACAGAGTGATTGGACAGTCCAGACAGCCGTCCATGGAGGATCGTGTAAACCTGCCCTACACTGATGCTGTACTCCATGAGGTCCAGAGGATGGGCAACATAGTTCCTCTCAGCCTGCCTCATGCTACCAACAGGGACATCCAGCTGGGAGGATACACAATCCCAAAGGTCAGTTCTCCTATGCAAATATTATGTCACATCCACTACCACGTTGCATCTTTGTGAATTGTCATGAAAATTCCAACCACCAGGGAGTTATAATAATCCCCAATCTGACCTCGGTGCTGTTTGACAAGAAAGAGTGGAAGACGCCCAACACCTTCAACCCAGGACACTTTCTGAACGAGGAGGGCAAGTTTGTGAAGCGAGCTGCTTTCATCCCTTTCTCTGCTGGTGAGGAGCAACACAATGTCCTGTTTGACCAGTTTAGACAAGAGCAAATTTTATAATAGTTAACAGAGCAGTTCTGCTTCTTATAAAGACCTTACAGTATGAGAATAACTACTGCTGTTGTCTTCAATTCGTTTGAACTCTGGGCCAACACTGTGCCAGAAATATTTTCAGTTTGTTTCTGTCTGTTTTCCTGTCTCAGGTAAGCGGGTGTGTCTCGGAGAGAACCTAGCTAGGATGGAGCTTTTCCTGTTCTTCACCTCCTTCATGCAGCACTTCACCTTCTCCATGCCTGCTGGGGTGAAGCCTGCGATGGACTATTGCTTTGGCATGACTCTGGCACCATGTCCATATGAAATTTGCACAATCTCACGCTAAGAGTAGCTCTGACATGACAAATACTCACTTTGACAGCGTCAAGTGAATATATCAAACTGATATCTGCCTTCAATTATAGATCACACTGATTTTAAGGCAAATTAAGCTTAGTCTGGCTCAATTGTTTAATTTTTTTTTTAAATAATTTCTCATTTTTTCAAAGTTGACATGAGTCATGTTGTCTCTCCTTGTTGATTTCTGTTTTCTGTGATATACTTCAAAAATGCAATTGATGTTGCAATTTGGATTTCTACCACTCGTCTAAGGGCATGTTGAGGTCAATATCTTAAGAAACATAACTTTTTATTTTATATCATCTATAAGACTCATAAAAGGTATACTATGCAGGGTACTAACGAACAGTGTATAGACTTATACATAGTCTGGGCATCTGAGAAGTTAAATTTCTCTTTGTTGGAACTGCTAACAACTCATTGACATCTGAAATGGTGTCTCAACTAGTCACTGCTTTTTGCAAGCAGCCAAAAGCCCAAAACATTGGTAGCTATTGATTGAATCTAAACCGCTTTATATTTCATAGGCTTATATCTTAATGTGTAAACCAACTACTATTAGAATAAACCATTCAACAGTATGTCGGAGAAGATTCTCAGTCATCCAGGTCATGGTAATCTTAAGTGCTAATATCGTAGGCAACTGGACTTGCTTGCGTTTCTTGAAGACCTTTCACCTCTCATCCAAGAAGCGTATTCAGTTCTAAATGACTGGTACGAAGTTGCAGGCTATAAACCCTGTGTGGGTGAGAATCCTTGCAGTCGTAGGGGTCATGTGAGCTCTTAGTTTCAGAGTCGTTAAGGTCACAATGTGAGTCGTTGACCCACCTGGCCACCATGTGAGTCGCATGCAACTTCGTACCAGTCATTTAGAACTGAAAGAGGTTCTTGGATGAGAGGCGAAACGTTTTCAAGAAATGCAAGCAAGTCCAGTTGTCTACAATATTAGCACTTACAAACATTCAATAGTATCTTAAACAACTACAACTGATAAATGATATTTGCAGTTTAATGCAACAATAATAACAATCCTACAATAAAATACACTAACACCCACAAGGGCCTCTTTTTTGCATTTGTTCCAATCAGAATGTTAACTTGTATTTGAGTATCTTTACATTGCAGTGTTGCTGCTCTTATTTAAAAATGTTATAGGATAGAGGATGTAGAAATGAACTCTCAAAAAAAACAGTCACACCAACCTAATTTGGTTAGATATAATTTCATAGAATTTTGTGTGGTAAAAAAAGGAGGATACAACAATCATGGCCAGATTCAGTTATTTTCACCTTTGGATTTTTGAAATGTTCAATCAATCAATCAATTTTATTTATACAGCCCAGTATCACAAATCACAGTTTGCCTCAGGGGGCTTTACAGCACATCCCTCTGTCCTTAGGACCCTCGCAGCAGATAAGGAAAAATCCCCCCCCCCAAAAAAAAATCCTTTAACGGGGGAAAAAACGGTAGAAACCTCAGGAAGAGCAACTGAGGAGGGATCCCTCTTCCAGGACGGACAGACGTGCAATAGATGTCATACAGAACATCACTTTTGATGGTAACAGACTCTGGCACTGATACAAAGATTTTTGACTGCTCCTTTGCCACCTAGCTGGGAATTCACAGGGAGCCCTTGGCCAAGTCTATTAAAGCAAATGCCCTTGATAGTCATCTCCAATGCTCAGTCACCCACAGATCGGTCCCCATCTGGATTAGAATGTCAGGTAATCCCAAAGAAAGAATCCCTTTTCACCTGATAAAAGCACCTCATTTGCTTGACATTCAGGGTTATCTTTGACAGGGGTTCCCCCTGAGGATTTGAAGGTGGTTTTCAACAAAGCACAGGACACATCACTGCCCAGGGGCGGACTGGCCATCTGGAGGTTCCTGGAGAATCACAGAACAGCTGGTTCTCCAGGACGGCCAGCGGCCGCCATGCAGTCATCACCATTTTTTTTTTTTTTTTTTTTTTCCTTTTTCTCCCCGATAATCTACTGTTCCACATCCAGTCCGCTAGGTGGCAGCCTTTAAATTGGATGCCAGCCGGCCCACAGATATCTATGAGCCAGCCGGCCGCCAATCAAATTGAAGAAGAAGGAAGCGCATACCGTATGCGCACCGGTTGTTGTGGGCTGGGCCGAGTCACAGTCCAGGGCTGTTTTTTAGTCCCAGTCCGCCCCTGTCACTGCCTCTTAAATGCTCGTATGACTGCAGCATCAACCTTCTCCCTGGTTCTCCTCCTCCAAATGGTCAATTCGTTGACCTGTCCACTCCGGAGACCAAGGCCATGGAAAATTACCCAAGTAAGTTTAGCTTCAATTATGCTTTTGTGTATGTAGATGACATTCTCATTTTTTTCAAAGTCTAAGTACCATTCAGCTCAAATAAATCCTACCTCCATTCTGCCACCAGTTCCTTCCCTAACTGTTTTTTTGTGTCAGCTAACTTATGCTCCTAGTTTTTCCACTTGGGGACACTTGGTTGGCCTGTCAAGAGGGCGAATCTGGGAGTAGTTCTGATTGCCCCAAAGTCAGTGTGAAGACAGGCAGAGTTCAGGTATGTGGAGTAGAGGAGGACTGGCCGTAAAGTCACCACCAGAGGGGGCCTTTTCGGCAGTCTTCTCATTGATATTAACAGCTGTACAACACATTTCATGTGCTGGAGCAGTGTTTGCCAGGTACAAACCACACTCTTCAAAAAAATTATGATGGAACGATGGACTTGATGAAAACAGAAATCAATCAGCAGAAGGATGACTGTGACCCCTCTGAGCCCAGGGACCTCATTAACCATCTGTGATTCAGAGGGTGGGTGGACAAACTACAAGTACATGAATCAGAGACTGTTTTGATGAACAATTAAAGTGCCAAACATTTCTCAGTCCCAGCCTCTCACTTTAAACCATTCTCACTTTTCTTTGTCGTATGATAGCAAACGCAACATTGACTTTTGACTGACTGATTGAAGGAAATAAAAGTTGAGGAAAGTCTTAATGCTACAGCATAAAGCATAGCGGTGACAACAGGGTCCGTAAATACCTTGAATGGCCTACACAGAGCCTGGACCTCACCCTTACCAGAGAGAGGACTGAGGATCTCGGTGGCTGTGAAACATTTCTGTATGTAAGACTGAATGAGCTGTTTAAAGCAGATAAAAAGTCTGACAGGTCATTACTATGTTTTAAGAAGATATTGACAAACATATGATTAAAATCAGAAATCACAATTTCATTCTAATAACAGACTGTAAGGAAAAACACTTGGAGGCAGTTGGTGTTGGTATACCTTAGATGTTTGGGCTGTGGTGACATAACACAATGAATATCATTTTTTGGTATCAGGGCATTTGAATTTGGCTGTCCAATTGTCATATCTTTTAAGATGACACTTGATCCTGTTCACATCATATAGCATATTATATTGGATACTTTTAAGTAAGAATAGTTGTTATAGGGTCACTGATTAACGTTGTTTGATACCTTTTATCCATTTATTCAATGGGCAAAGTCCAGTGCAACCAACAGGCCTCTGGCTTTTCACCAAGCGCCAAGTACATCAAGTTCTCTTCCCTGATAAACAGATGGGAGATGTGATTGGCTCCTGACAAAAATAGCATCAGCGTTATATCTCACAGCAGAAACAAGTAAAAACAGGCTTCAGTTAGGCAGGTTTGAGCCTTTGTATGCAGAATGGATTCAGTCTTTTCTGTCGTTGGATCCTGTGTTGACTGGGATGTCAAAAGTCTGCTGCTCTTCACTGCAATTTTCATCCTCACTGCAGATTATATTAAGAACCGTCGGCCGGACAGCTTCCCTCCAGGACCTCGGGTATTTCCTATTGTGGGCAACATATTCAATGTGGATTACAACAGGACCCATGAGAGTATGACACAGGTAGATCAACAGATGTCTGAGTTAAAACGTAAATGCGACTGATAGGATGTTTCTGTTATCTGTTACATGAAGCATCTTGTACTTTGTCATCTCACGCATCCACTTACAGTTAGCAGGGAAATATGGAGATGTGTACAGCCTGCGAATGGGCCAGAGGTGGATTGTGGTGTTAAATGGGTTTGAGGTTCTGAAAGAAGCTCTGGTAAATCAGGGAGACAGCGTCGTGGACCGCCCGGACCTCCCGCTAGAGATGGATGTCGGTCATGGACTAGGTAAGAAGACACAAATCACAGAATCACAGCCTGTGTATTAACTCACTGATATTATGAGTCCAGTTATAAAAGAAACAGAGTGAGTGAATACACTATGTGAAAGTTTTTCCCTGAATCAGTTTTGTAGCTACTTTGTGTATGTTCATACTGTTTAATAAGTTCAAAGATTGTGTTTTACCCTTTCACCAACATGAAAATTGGAACCAACCAGTGCCTATGTTGCAATCACTGGACTCCACAGATGATTTGTTCATTTGTGCAACCTTAAATGAAAATGTAAATGCATTCCCTGTAAGCTCAGCCCTCAAAATGGCAGCTGGGTCCTCTTTTGTTCCTCAGACAGAAGACCGCATGGATGTACTCAGTTTCTATATGTGAGACCCTGCCTATAGAGCCATTTTTCAAACATGATTGGTCACTGTTGCATGTGACCTACTACATCAACAACAAAACACAAGAAGCGACTCACTGCTCTTCCCTGGGTACACCCCGTCTCTTATTTGAAATCTCCTTGCTCCTTGATCCTCGCTTTAAACATTTTGAAGGCCGTCCCAATCCACTTTTTTCTGCTCTGAAAACTGAGCAGAGACGAGGGTTCCCTGAGCCACGATGAGCAAGGTCACACAAGAGCAGCCTTCACGACTTCCTTCATGGAAGTCTTTTATCAGCTGATCCTCATTGTTTTGATTGGATGCTGCAGCTGATGGACTGATCTGACAAAACACATCAATATAGCTACCTGAATTTTATACCAGAGTGCAGACAGATAAGAGATTAAACCCCAGTGTATCACTCACAAGTTTTATATCTTATTGGTTTTCTGATGTATCACCATTTGTTTAATATAGAAAGACTTTTCTTTTCACGATCTGTTATTTCTCTCATTAACTTTTATCATGAACACAAAGTCAGAGAGAGAAGGAGAGTCTGCCAGACAGCAAGAAACATGTTTGACATCGTCTTCATTTCCATTCAGTCACACCTCACATCTGATCATTCCTGAGTGTTGGATTTGATGAGTTAGGTTTCAATTTTCCTGGAAACATTTAGCCTGATGAATAATTTCTAATGTTTAAAAGATGCCATCATCATATTCTGGGTTATCGAATGATACATTTACAAACTGAATATCAATAAATACAGATGTGAATAATGAATAAATAATGTAAACACACTCTGTGCCTCTGGGCAGGATACAGTACAGGCATAAATACAGAACACAAGCTGTTATTCATTTGCAAGTGCTTGTTAACTCTATTAGGATGCATATGCAGACACAAACTCCACCAAAAGTCTCGACAGTTTTTATATGATAACTGATGTGTGTAGTTGTCAGGCAGAAAATTTGCATGCAGATTTTCCATATTTCACATCACATTGGTGAGAAACAGCTTGACAGCGTATTGACAAATGTAAATTACAGGCCTGAGGAACCAATTGTTCCTCTTATCTTACTATATAATGACGAAAACTCTGTCTGTGGGTGTGTCTGTTCCATGTTTTTCTCCTCACTGACTTGGTCAGTCCATGTGAAATTTGGCACAGTGGTAGAGGGTCATGGGAGGATGCGAATGAAGCAATATTACATCAATTGGCCAAAGGGGGGCGCTATAGCAACCGATTGAAATTGCAAACTTTGAATGGGCATATCTCATGCCCCGTATGTCGTAGAGACATGAAACTTTGCACAGAGATGCCTCTCCTCATGAGGAACAAATTTGCCTCAAGAACCCATAACTTCCGATTATATAGATTTCCCGCCATTTTGAATTTTTTGAAAAACATTTAAATCGATCTCTTCCTAGGAAGTTTGACTGATCTGCATGAAACTCGGTGAACATAATCTAGGGACCAATATCTAAAGTTCCCTCTTGGCAAAAGTTGGAAAACTTACTAAAACTGAGCTTCTATAAGGCAATGAATATTGCGGAGGGCGTGGCTCATCACATAAAGGTGTGTAACATCTCAAGGGTTTCACCGATCACCACGCAACTTTGTAGGCATATGACCACACATAATCTCAGGGGACCCCTCCATTATTGACCTGATCAAACAAAATGGGGGTGCTAGAGAGCTAATTTCTTATCTAGACCTAACCGCCATATCGATTTTTACTAAACTTGGTAGATATGTAGAACAGGACACCTCAAGGTGACTGGAGAAACTTAACTCTAATTGGCAACTGGGTGGCGCTATAACAACAGAGAAATGGCTAAAATGCGACCGATCGCTCTGGCTGCAATTGTACTATCAAATTCACAAAACCTCTGTCTGAATACATTGCTCTTCTTAATGGGTTCAGTTGACTATTTAATCTGCAATTTCCTATGACCTGTATCCCAAACACACACCATGTGAAACTGTATGTGGGCAACTGTGCACTCAGTGGGTATGGACTAGTTTCTACATAACATTAAAAGTGTTAACATTTGCACAAAGGGCCTTCCATAATTAAGAGCATTGTTGTTTATAGAAAACACTTAGCCAAAGTAATATCTGGCCACTATGTTTGGTCATTGATCCACTTGGACGGGGGAAGACTGATTTAACGGCTAACTGATAAACTTTAATTTACCAAGTTACTGGGAATGCTTAGGTTCATGCAAGGCTGCAAAGTGATTATTAGACATTTATTTAAAATAGGATTGTTTAATACTAAATTAATGCGTACAAAATTGTCAAAACTGTAGTCCAAACACACCTGAAATTGCTTGAAAAGGATCTTGGTTTTCTAGCCCATCTCATAAAAATAGGTGTGATCATGATGTAGCTTACCCAAATGTGCTGGTCTGGTGTATTGCTGAAAATGCCTACCTTGTCCCCTGAATTTCTTCCTGTATGTCTTGTAAAACATTATATCCTGCATTAACTTGTACAAATTAATAATTTACCTGCACTTTGAGAAGTTCTGTCTGCTTTCCTGTTGATGTACTTAACACATAATAACAAATACATTTTCACAGGTAGCAGTTTTTTTAGCTGTTGCAAAAATAAACACTGTCTCCCAAATATTTTGACCATTCTTAAAAAAGAAAAGCCTTGTCTCTTGTCTTGAAATGATAAAACAATGTGTTGAAAGCTAAGCATTTTTTAGAATAGACTGTAATCTGCAATGTGTAAAAAAAAAAAACTCATTTGTTTTCCTGATTTTGTCACATTTCATTTTCATCTACTCTTGATGTGTTTCCCATCAGGTGTAATGTTCAGTAGTGGCAAAAGATGGAAGCAGCAGAGGCGATTTACACTTTCAACCCTAAAATATTTTGGATTTGGCAAGAAGTCTCTTGAGCCTGTCATCTTGGATGAATTTACACATTGTGCAAAAGACCTCATCAGCTATAAAGGTAATTCGTAAAAGCACGGCACATCATTAAGAATGATACACAATCAGAATGTAGCCCAGTTATCCCCTAATATAATCAGGGAAGGGCCCTGAGTTCTTTAACTGAAATAAAATAATATACCATAGGTGTATGTGCATGTAATCTGTTCTCTGTTACCTTTAAACTTTTTATGTGTCTTGAGTCTTTTATTCACTTCAAATTAACTGTAAATCTAAGCACGGTAATAATCCTTTAAATCAGTTCCTTTAAACCCAAGTGCCTTCTCCTTTAAAATCTTCACTGGTTTTAACCTGTATTCAAACACCTTTACTGAATGAAATAACCAAAAATCACACTGTAATCAGTGATAAGAATAGTAAACTCAATTATTTACTTTTAGAGAAAGGTATCAAAACAAATAAAATGCAGTGGTTTTTTAAATAAAATATAATTCAGTCTCTTCAGACCATTTGTTAGTCTCTTAAACTCACATATAAACTTCCACAATAATACTTTTAAATGGGGTACACACAATATTCAACTGATATTCGATTATCCCTTTTCTTTTAAATAAAATAAAATAAAATAAAATACCAGTGGGCCCACACTCACCAAGCTCACACACACACAGTCACCCGCCGGCAATTAGTTCTAAAATTCCCTGGGTTGCAGGCCTGATAGGATGCTTGGGTACGGTGAGGCTTAAAACTCTCTGGCCGTTTCACTCAAAAGAGCAACAAATAAAAATGGTACCTTAAGCAAACAGTGAAGTCAGTTTGGCGGTATGAAGCAGTCTCTCGAACCAGCAGTCAGCAATCAGGATACTCTTGAGTTTCATCTGGGTGGCTCACGGTGTAGTCAGTAGCTCAGGGCCTCTCGTCCTTCTCCTCCTCTTTCTGCTTCTTCCTCAAATCTCCTCTTCGGAAAGATGAATTATAGCCTTGTTAGTAAACTGAGTTAGCTTAGCTTTCCTGTCGCTAAAAGTTCATTCACTTGGCTAGTGATGCATGCACACCCCTGCTAACCATACACCTGTGGTAGCTAATTGATTAATTATACATACCATGAAAAACTGTTCAACACACCTAGGGTAGAAATGTTCTCAGTTCCTCACAGAAGATATGTAGAATGTCCAGGCACAAAGTGTCGGATAGGCAGCCCTAAAAACACCAACTACATACTTTTCACAGACTTTGCTTACACGTTGTGACTCAGCCAGTCAAGCGACACACCTTCTTCTTCTTCTTCTTCTTCTTCTTCTTCTTCTTCTTCTTCTTATAAGATTCCGGCAGTTTTGACACTGTTTAGCGTATTACTGCCCTCCACAGGTCTGATGATGAACTAGATTTTTACATATAGTCCTGTGTTGCGCAGGAATTGCAAAATTGCCTTGGAGATCAGTTTATGGTTCTCACAGTGTCCAAACAAAGAAAAAACAGAAAAAGCCTGAACTCCAAGTCCTAACAGTCTATCAAACAATGTTTGTCTTTCTGTCCTATACTTTCTACACTCCAGAAAGACATGTTTTACTGTCTCAGGGCTCCCACATTCACATAAACCAGACTCATGTTTTCCTACAATAAACAAAAAGTGATTTAGCCCACAGTGACCCAGTCTTAATCTACACAGTTTAACTGAATCCCTACGAGACTGAAAAGTTCAGGTACATCTTTTTTTAACTTGAGACTGTAAAGAGAAATAGTGTCTACCTCTGCTTTCCTTTTCCCACCCTCTCTGCCATTCCTTCATTAAGCCCTCTTTAATTATTTCTCTCAGCTCCGCTCTCCCCCAGGGTATATGAACATCTACCTCTCTACTCAAACTCTGTTTTGCAATCTGATCCACCTGCTCATTCCCCCCAACCCCTGCGTGACCCGGCACCCAGCAAAAGGTGATGTTAGATCTAAATCCAATTCTATAAAACACAGTTAGAATGTCAATAATAATATCAGGTCGAGCCTTAGATTTCCCCCTTCTTAAGGCTTCCAGAGCAGCTGCAGAGTCAGAACAGATTATAACCTCTCTAAGTCTGGTTTCCTCAATCCACCTTAAAGCCCATAAGATTGCCATTAGCTCAGATGTGAAAACAGTGCTCCCATTAGAGATGCGCCGGCCAAACTTCACCCCAAGCTGCTCCACATACATCCCAAACCCAGCTCTCCCACTAACTGGATCTTACCTTTTTCCTGTAGAAAGACCAGTTCAGTGTTCAGCTCGGGCAGCACCCAATATGGCATAGGTGGACAGCTTGTATGTTCCGCTACACTAACTTGTTCCAAACCCAGCTTCCCAGCCCACTGATTTATATTTGCAAAGAATGTTTTATACTTATTGCCTCCATCAGACTCTTGTAACAGGCACCTTGCTGAAAAAGTTTGATGACACCCACTTAGTTTTACCCAGTACTGCAACCCTAGCTTAATGCGCCTTAACCATAAGGGCATTTCTCCCATTTCAATAAGCAGGGCAGGGACTGGGGAAGTTCTGTAGGCCCCACAGCAAAGTCTCAAAGCCCTGGCCTGCAGCACATCTAGCCTTGCCAGAACAGATTTAGACGCAGACCCATACACAAAGCACCCATAGTCAAGAGAAGATCTAATCATGGCCTGGTAAATTAGAAGCATTGTCTCCCTGTCAGCCCCCCACTCACAGCCAGCCAGACTTCTGATAACATTCAAAACTTTTTCACATTTCACCAAAATTTTACTGACATGCACAGCCCAAGTCATCCGCTCTTCAAACCAAACGCCCAGAAATTTGAACACTTTTACCTTCTCCAGTGGAGATCCATACATATACAATTCAATATTAGGCAGCTTCCTTTTAAATCCAAATACCATATATTTAGACTTAGAGGCAGATATTTTGAAGCCCCATGTGTTCCCCCATTCCTCTACTGACTCTAATGCTCTTTGAATCTGCTTTAGAACAAACTCAACATTTCGCCCTCTTTTCCAGATAGCCCCATCATCGGCAAACAAAGACAACCTGAATGCTCCCTCTACTTTGCCGAAAATGTCATTAATCATTATATTAAATAAAACTGGACTAATAACACTTCCCTGTGGGGTTCCATTCTCTATTTCTACACTCTTTGAGCTAACACCACCCACCATAACTTGTATAGTTCTGTTCATTAAAAAATCCTTGATCCAATTAAACATCCGCCACCTCACTCCTAAATCAAACATTTTAATCATTAAACCTTCCTTCCACAAAGAATCATACGCCTTCTCAATATCCAAAAATACACTGACTACACTCTCCTTATTGCTAAATGCCTTTTTAATGTCCTGATCTAAGACTGCAACTGACTCCACTGTGGACCTCCCATTTCGGAAGCCATTCTGGAAACCAACAAAGAGTCCTTTGGTCTCTAAAAAATACACTAATCTATTAGTAACAATTCTCTCCATAATTTTACATAGTACTGCTGTGAGTGCTATAGGGCGGTATGAGCTAGGGTCAGATGCCTCTTTGCCTGGCTTCATGATAGGGACCACAACCGCATGTTTCCATTCCTTTGGCAAGCAACCCCCTGCCCACACAGTATTAAACAAAGCCAAAATGTCCTCGAGTACCATGTCATCCAGATGTTTAAATAACTCGTATGACAACCTATGTCTCCCTGGGGTAGTATTTGCCCCAGACATAATTGCTTCTTTCAACTCTTTAATAGTAAAAAACTGATTAATGGGATTATCATTATCTAAACTCCCCTCCAATTTCCACTGGTTAACTGTCATCACCTCTGTCCTCTTCTTACATCTCTCAACTCCCAGGCTCCCTGAACTGTGCACTGCTTGAAAAATTTCAACAAACATGTCTGCTTTTTCTTTATTAGAAACTGCGACAGTCTCTCCTTTCCGTAACACAGGTATTGCTCTGCTTTTATATACCCCTGACATTTTACGTACAGCTGACCACAGCTGCCTTACTGAAGTCTCAGGACCTAGCGTACCACATTTCCTCCAACTACATCTCTTCGCCTCTTTAATAACTCTTCTTGCCACTGCCCTTAGTCTTTTATACTCTGTTGCATTAAACATTATTGGATACTTTTTTAATCTTCTATATGCTACATTCCTATTCCTTACAGCTTCGTCACACTCTTTATTCCACCATGGAACCAGCATACGAGGCCTAGGTGCCTGCTTCACAGGAATGGAACACCGAGCAGCCTCATGTAACATGAAGCTAATGGCAGCATTCCAATTGTCCACAGAATCCTCACTATCAACCTCTCCAATTAAGCTTCGTGCACTCTCCTGGAATTTATCCCATTTAGCTTTAGAAAAATTATATTTAGGAACTTTCTCTTCCACTTCTCTCCTCAAATCCCTACCAAACCTGCAGATAATTGGATAATGATCGCTACCCAGATTGTGTTTGTCCATTATATCCCATTCACCAATTCTAGCTAAGTTTGAAGAAGCAATTGATAAATCTATGTGGCTACATGCATTTCTCATAATATCATACCTAGTTGGCCTTCCATCATTTATCACTACCAGATCATACTTATCTAAAAAATCTTCTATTATCACACCATTACTATCCCTGTGGTCACTGCCCCATAAAGGATTATGTGCATTAAAATCTCCCACCCATATAACAGGACACCTTACCTTCTCCATTATATCATCAAAATCTGACAATACCAAAGGTTTACAGGGATTATAATAATTTAACACAGTTATAGAATTAGGACTGTTCCAAACCTCCACAGCCAGACACTCACTACAAGAGTAAACATCAACTTTTCTAGCTGCTTTATTCCGAGGAACCTTTCGGCAGCCCCCACCACTAGCCCGATGATGTCTGACCTGTTAACTGCTCTTTGAGCTCCCACCAACACATCAGAAACAAAAGCCAAAAATGATTCCTTATTAAAAATCAACATGTCAGAGGGAAACACCGGCAACAGTTTTGGCACATTTGGCTGGCTCCCCGTCACTGCTCCTTCCCTAGCAGTGGTATCTGTGCGTTCTCTAGCCACTCTTTGAACTGCCTCTGCATAGGACACCTTATCCTTCTCCTTCACAGCCTGCACTCGCCTAGCCTGGACTGAATGCATACAACCACGAAACGCTGCTGCATGATCCCCACCACAATTAGGGCACTTCGGAGCCTCTGCCTCACAGTTTTGAATTACATGATCTCCACCGCATTTTGCACACTTTCTTTTACCCCGACAAGACCCAGCCACATGTCCAAATCGCTGGCAATTATAACAGCGCAGCGGGGGTCTGATGTACTCCCTTACCCGATATGCCATACTTCCTAAAAACACTCTCTGCGGCAGGACACTGTCCGTGAATGTTAATAGGACCGGTGGATCCCCATCGGCTCCCTCCCTGCGCCTAAATCTCAGTACCTCAGTTACCTGGCCGCCCTTAACATCTTCTAAGATTTCCTTCTCCGACAAGCCAGCAAACACTCCATACACAACTCCCCTGAGCCCCTGCTGGCTTCCTTTAGGAACCAAACTCTCCACCTTAACCACCAACTTCCCCGCTGCCTGAGCATCATTATATTGTTTCTTGTTTTTGCAACAAACTCTCAGCATTCCATTATATAGTATCTTGGCTTGAAAATCCCTGCCTATCTGGCTCTCTAAAGCGTTGGTTACTTTTAATGGATTTATTGCTTTAAACCCCGGATCTCCCTGATTCGCCCCCTTAACTTTAAACAGCACCACAAACTCTTCATTTGCTCCAGTTCTCCTAATTTTATTTCCTTCATCTCCTGACATTTCAGGTCTCTCACTCGATGCCATTCTCTTATTCCCCCCCTTTTCCCGACACACTGTCTGCCAATTACCACCCTGAGCCCCCCCCCCCCCCGCTCCCAGAAGCCATGGGCCTCAAAACCCCTTACTTTCCTTAACACTGATCTAAATCTATACTAGCTCTATTCTTGTGAAAAAGAAACAAAGATATACAGCGTGAAAAAAACGAAGGCCCTGCGCAACGTCAGAAACGTTCTCACACAGCTCCCCGTGCAGTTGCTCGTGACGTCACCTCTCTCCTAACTCAAGCGACACACCTTCACACACCACTTCCTTTTCCTGCTATTACCTTCAAAATAAAACACTCTTCAAAATAAAATAAACATTTACTCAACATACTTATATCTTTACATCCGTACCTGTTTAACTTATTTATTCCACAGCATTTTTTAATCTTACAGGAAACAACTTTTAACCATACTTATGATGTATCTTTTTATGAACTGACTTTTTAACCTTATTTAAGATACTTTTAATGTTTAACAATTTTAAACATTAACTTTATTACATATGGTATTTTTAACCGGGTTACAAGAAATACCCAATTTACATCTAATTTTCTGTCTAATTGTGGAGGTAAACCATTCAATCCTCAATTCACCATCGACAACGCTGTATCCAACATCATCTGCTCCCTGGTTTTTGGTCATCGCTTTGAGTACAATGATGAGAAGTTCATGAAACTGATGAAGTGGTTTGACAGATGTGTCATGATTCACGCCTCCATCTGGGCACAGGTACGGCATTTTTAAGTCATTGATGAAGTCTAAATGCTGCACTACTGTTTTGCAATACATTCCAAATCACGAGTTATTTAGTGGCTCTATTTGGGTGTAAAATTTACACACATACACAAAGCACAAATTGAAATTGTGTAAGATGCAGATCTTTGTCAATGGAATTTCGGTATTTGGTAGTGATTGTAGTAGAAAACCTTTCACTGAGAGGCTTTATCATTATGTTATTGTTCCATTCTGCTCTCCTCTGCAGGTTTACAACTCATTCCCTCTGCTGATGAGACGTTTGCCAGGGCCACATCAGACAGTCCAGCACATCTGGAACAATTTAAAGGACTTCGTAAGAGCACAGATGAAGGAGCACCAACAGAACTGGGATCCCTCAGACCAAAGAGACTTCATCGACTGCTACCTGAATGAGATTGAGATGGTGAGTGACGCTAGATGTGGCTTTGTATTTCTTATACTGTAGTGCTCATGAAGACGCTTAGAGTTCACTTCCTGTAAACATCATATCTGCTTGTTTTGCAAATTCATCAGAACTATCAGCGGGGCTTTTCACTGGCACCATTTCTGGCTGGTCTATTTTGAAAAGTGCAATGACAGCACTATCTTTTTAAGCCTTACCAATTTTAATCTTTAACAAAGCAAAGGCTTTTAATATTCTTTCAAGGTACAGGACCAGCACAAATTAAAAGCTTTTTTGATTTACTTACTGAAGTTACCATCATAAATGGTCTTGGCTGTAAAAGTGCTGATATTGTTATTGTACCACAGTAGCCAGAGCTATAACTATAATATTATTACTTTCAATAATGTTGTTGTAAGCTACTGTCATTACCTGCATCTCTCTCTCTCTCTCTCTCTCTCTCTCTCTCTCTCTGTCTCATTGTGTCATACGGATTACTGTTAATTTATTATGCTGATCTGTTCTGTACGACATCTATTGCACGTCTGTCCGTCCTGGAAGAGGGATCCCTCCTCAGTTGCTCTTCCTGAGGTTTCTACCATTTTTTTCCCCGTTAAAGGGTTTTTTTTGGGGAGTTTTTCCTTATCCGCTGTGAGGGTCCAAAGGACAGAGGGATGTCGTATGCTGTAAAGCCCTGTGAGGCAAATTGTGATTTGTGATATTGGGCTTTATAAATAAAAGTGATTGATTGATTGATTGATTGATTGATATACTGTAGCTGTTTAAAATGATTTTGCAGCATGTTTTTAACACATGTATTTGGTAATATTCTCAGAATAAGGGGCAGGCTGACAGCACTTTTGATGAGGAAAACCTGATTACTTGTGTCTTGGACCTGTTTGTGGCTGGCTCTGAGACCACATCCACCACTCTGCACTGGGCTTTCCTCTACATGGCAAAGTACCCTGAGATCCAGGGTAAGATCACTGACCAAGCCAAAGAATCTCTTTGCTCTTATTCAATAATGTGCAAGTGGGTGACACCAGAACAAAGGATACAGTATTGTAACCCTAGTTATAATAGCACAGGTGGAGCCCTCTACTGGACTCTATGTGTAATGCACTCCTCCAATCAAGAGCATGCAGTCACCCTATGAAATGTGCATAAATGTTTTGGGCCAATCAAGACATGCCTACCTGAATAGGTGCCCACAGTATAAGGAGGCATATCACACCATGACTTATTCGACACCCTCTTAATCAAGCAGCACCAAAGCTACAGGGCCCCTAGTTAGAGGGCTCTGTGTCTGTATTAATGAACTAGCAGTAAAATATCTTAACCTTCATTGTATCTCACACAGTCTCTGCCCTCCACTGGACTCTAGTCAAATAGTGGGTGGGCAACCTGTCGCAACGTATAACTGTAGATCAACTCAGCCACACTGATCCTGACCAGGAATGCTAGCTCGTGACTGAGTGTTACTCGTGGAGCCCACAGAGGGTGGAACCTTCGTGAGATAGAACAAGTTTATCAATGGTCATTTTAAATTTGTAAAAATGAGATACATCACATTAAGACTTTTACTCCAAATATTGTTCAGATGAAGCGTAATCACCATTGCTGTGCAGCAAGCATACACCAGTAATGAGTGCAATATGCAATATCTGTACATGCATGTACATGCCTGCAACCTCAATTGTCACGCCCTCTTTTAGCCCATTGGCACAAACACAGACACACACCTTTACACAGCTAACCAACCAACAGAGCAAACTAATACTAGTCTGTTTACTAACGTGGCAGTGCTGCATTGTGCTTCATCTCTCCATGAGTCTTCTGCAGCCTGTTAATGAACTACAGTTTCAACCTCTGTCTGTGTTCCTGTCCTGCTGCACAGCAAAGGTCCAGGCTGAGATAGACAGAGTGATTGGACAGTCCAGACAGCCGTCCATGGAAGATCGTGCAAACCTGCCCTACACTGAAGCTGTCATTCATGAGATCCAGAGGATGGGCAACATAGTTCCTCTCAGCCTGCCTCATGTTACTACCAAGGACATCCAGCTGGGAGGCTACACAATCCCAAAGGTCGGTTGTACTATGTAAGGTCTATGTCACATCTATTACCACGTTACATCTTTGTAAATTGTGATTATGATTCCAACCACCAGGGCATTACAGTAATCCTCAATCTGACCTCGGTGCTGTTTGACAAGAAAGAGTGGAAGACGCCCAACACCTTCAACCCAGGACACTTTCTGAACGAGGAGGGCAAGTTTGTGAAGCCAGCTGCTTTCATCCCTTTCTCTGCTGGTGAGGAGCAACACAATGTCTTGTTTTTTGTTTTTTATTGTATCTTCACCTGTTTATACCGGAGCCTGTCCCAGCATTCACTGTGACTCTGGTGTTTTCTCACATAATGCTGTTGGATTGGTCTAGAGGAACCAATGTCTGACCAATGACTTTGGTGAACCTCTGACCTTTTGTCTGGACCTAACATTTACAAAACATATGATTGTTAACAGAACAGTTAGCAGTTCCACGTCTCATAAAAGCCTAAAAGTATGAGAAAGACGACCACTGTTGTCTCATTTTCACTTTGTTTCTGTTTGTTTTTCTCTCTCAGGTAAGCGGGTGTGTCTCGGAGAGAACCTGGCCAGGATGGAGCTTTTCCTCTTCTTCACCTCCTTCATGCAGCACTTCACCTTCTCCATGCCTGCTGGGGTGAAGCCTGTGATGGACTATTGCTTTGGCATCACTGTGGCACCACGTCCATATGAAATCTGTGTAACTTCACGCTAAAAGTAGCTACCAAACAATGTATAGACTCATACATGTTTTGGGCATCTGAGAAGTTAAATTTCTCTTTGTTGGAACTGCTAACAACTCACTGACATCTGAAATGGTGTCTCAACTAGACACTGCTTTTTGCAAGTGACCAAACGCCCAAAATGTTGGTAGCTATTGATTTAATCTAAACTGCTTTATATTTCATAGGCTTATATCTTAACTGTTTTTATTATAACTACCCAACAGCATTTGAAATTGTTAAAATTAGCTCTGCCTTGACCAACTACAATTGTAAAATGATATTTGCTGATCAATGCAACAATAATAATCATCCTACAATATAATATGCACCAGTCTAACATTCACAGGGGGCATTTTCTAAATTGAGTATTGTTACTATACTATACATAAATTACATTTTCAATGTTTAACGTCAACTTGTATTGGAGTATCTTCATATACTTATATACAGGGGTGACTGTGGCTCAGTGGAAGAGCAGGTTGTCCACCAATCGGAAGATTGGCAGCTCGATCCTCAACTCCTCTAGCCTACATGTCAAAGTATCCTTGAGCAAGATGCTGAGCCCCGAAATTGCTCACAATAACTGTTACATTGGTGTGAGAGTGTGTTTAAAAACTGAGTAGCAGGTGGCACCTCGCCTCGGCCACCAGTGTATGAATGAATGGGTGAATGTGACTCGTAGTGTAAAAAGATTTCATTATTTTCAGCAGTTTACGCAAGTTTGAGATCAAAAGTCGGATCTAATTTGTCTGATTTTCACTGCAAACTGAATACTTGAACAACCCTGGAAACTATGCAGCAAGGTTGTTCAGAAAAAATACACACATAGATAAATGTCTTTTATTTTTGAGAACTTTCTTCTCCTTCTTTCTCCCAGTAAATCTCTTATTTGGTCTGACCAATGACTAGGAAATTGAAACACCTCAATGGTGATGCTGATGGCCCCAAAGTGAGTGTGAAAACAGACAGAGTTCAGGTGTGTAGAGAGACAGTAGGGTAGAATCGTCCATGAAGTCACCACCAGAGGAGGCCCTTTCCGCAGTCTTCTCATTGATATTAACAGCTGTACAACACATTTCCTGTGCTTAAGAGTTGGTTGCCCTCTGCTGGACACATATGTATGGACACAGCAGCTCCCCTCCCGGCTAACAGCTGGCAGCCTCCCCGCGCGGACAGCTCTGTGTCCCCCTCGCACACACCACGGAAACAGAGCAGCAACAGAGGAAACAGAGTCGCGTAACTCATAAAGGTGAGACTATGAAACTGAGCAATAACAAAGTTAACGGGTCACAAGCCAGTGCCAGGCCAAGAGCCAGAGACCATTCTGCCAAAAACAAAGCTAAGAGGATAGACACCATTCTGATTGGGGATTTTATAACGAGGCAGGTGGAAATGGCCAGGACTGAAAATCTAACTGTGAATAACACATCAGTCAGAGAGGTGGCAGCTATGCTACCAGACATTATGTCTACACGGCCACATATTAAGAAGATTGTTATTCATGCTGGCTCATTTGACATCCTCACGAATAAATCTGGGTCTGAGACCCTAAAGAAAGACTTTTTGTTTTTATTGGAAACACTGAAAAAACTTCACTCAGGAGTGTCTTTCATCTCTGGACCTATCCCAACACTCGGCAGAGGTTGCGAGTCCTTCAGCAGACTCCTTGGCTTAAGCACATGGCTGTCATCAGCCTGCCTCGAGCAACAGGTTGGATTTATTGACAATTTTAATATTTTTTGGAACATAAAAAGCCACTTCATGTCAGACGGGATTCACCCAAACAACCTTGGCTCCAGATATCTTGGCTACAACATATGTCACACCATCGAGTCATCTTATCAGAACATATGTGCACTGATAAGCAGGAAGGTCAGCATACAGGGAGCAGACAGACAGACAGTTACTGCTCCAAAAACAACAACCGCCTCCCATGATGATGACATCACGGTCTGTGACTCTGTCCTCCACATTACAAGAAACCTGTAGAGATTGTCTCTGTCCCAGAAAGAATGTCAAGAAAAGAAGAGATAGGACAGTCACCATGCCGCTTTCCCCCTCACTCACTCATGTCACTCAGCCGGCGGCATGGCGAAAATAAAAACAACTGCAGAAAATCAAAGACAGTCAACCCATCAAATCTGATATGTATCTCATGTCAAACACAGTCTGTCTCTAAACTTATGCCAGATAACGTTTCACAACTAGCACTTCTAAATATCAGGTCTCTGGCTGGCAAATCCTTCTTAATCAATGATTTTATTAACAAGCACAAACTTGATTTTATGTTTTTAACTGAAACTTGGCTAGGTCAGGAAAATAGTGCAGCAGTTTTAATTGAGACAGCCCCTCCAAATTTTAGTTTCTTTAGTGAAGCAAGAATACATAAGAGAGGAGGCGGAGTTGCCACTCTGCTCAAGGACAGCTTCCAGTGTAAGCAAATGTTTTATGTTCAGTTTGACTCCTTTGAATATGTTGCCACTCAGTTAAAATCCCCCTGTCGAGCAATTTTAGTGACCATCTACAGACCCCCCAAATATGATGCAAGGTTTTTTGATGAGTTTGCCAAATTGCTGTCTATTGTGTGCATGGAATTTGACTGTGTTGTTTTAGTGGGAGATTTTAACATTCATGTTGATAATCTTACAGATGGGTGTGCTAAGGAACTGTTAAATATTCTGGATAACTTTGGGCTTTCTCAGCATGTCACAGAACCAACACATAACAGAGGACACATATTAAATCTAATTATTTCCAAAGGTCTTAATATCTCTGAGGTTGTGGTGAACGATGTTGCTTTATCTGACCATTACTGTGTTTCATTCAAAATGACCACCCTTGCTAATCCTATGAAAAGTGAAGCAGAGGTGATCAGAAAGCGTTATATAAATGATAACACCTGTGCATTATTCACCCAGGGTTTTACACCATCACAAACCCTGCCCTCAGCTCTAGTTTATGACCTTGTAAGCAGTTTTAGTTCCAATGTTATGACTGTTATTGATTCTATCGCCCCAATTAAGACCAAAGTTATCTCAGGCAGGAAAAAGGCACCCTGGAGAAACGCCACACTGGTTAAAGAATACAAAAGAGTATGTAGACAAGCTGAACACAGGTGGCGAAAAAACAAACTCCAGGTATATTACGACATTTATAAAGAGAGTCTTCACAACTATAACCAGGAACTGAAGAATGCAAGGCAATCATATTTTTCAGAGATTATCAATAGAAAAAGTAATAATGCCTGCACACTTTTTTCTGTAGTGGACAGACTGACCAACCCCACAGCATCACTCCCTCCTGAACTACTGTCTAACAAGTCATGTAATGACTTTGCAGCCTTCTTCACAAACAAAATATTACAGTTAAAACAGGCAGTGTGCAGCTCCAGCTCAGGAATGATAACACTTGTGCCTTCCTGTCCTCCGGTTAATCTAGGACATTTTAGCCTCCTAGATTACACAACTCTAACAGAAACGGTTTCAAAATTAAAGCCCACAACATGCTGCCTTGATATTCTGCCTTCAGACTTTTTTAAAACCATTTTAACTGCATAGCTCCAGATGTACTGCAGATAATAAATACTTCTCTTAAAGCAGGCCAGTTTCCCCAGGCCTTGAAAACTGCAGTAATAAAACCTCTCCTAAAAAAAATCAAATCTGGATGCCACAACAATTAGTAACTATAGGCCAATATCAAATCTGCCATTTTGGGGGAAAATCATTGAAAGGGTTGTCTTTCAGCAAATCCATACTTTTATGATGCAAAACAATCTTTTTAACACATTTCAGTCTGGATTTCGGCCACATCACAGCACTGAGACTGTACTTATCAAGGTCTTAAATGATATTCATCAGAATAATGATGAATGCAAATCATCTGTCCTGGTATTACTAGATCTCAGTGCTGCATTTGATACAGTTGATCATAATATACTACTTAGCAGATTGGAAAAGTGGGTGGGACTCACCGGCACTGTGCTACAATGGTTCAAATCTTACTTACAAGATAGGGACGTTTTTGTGTCAATTGGTAACCATGAATCTGAGTGAACTACGATCACATGTGGGGTTCCTCAAGGGTCCATTCTCGGACCACTTCTATTCAACATCTATATGCTACCCCTAGCCCAGATTATGGAACATCACAACATCTCCTATCATATGTATGCCGACGACACACAACTCTATATCTCAGTGTCATCACACGACTACAGTCCCTTACTCTCATTGAGTAACTGTATTCATCAAATCAATGACTGGATGTGCCAGAATTTTCTCCAGCTAAATCCAGAAAAGACAGAGGTATTAATTTTTGGCCCTAGAAATGAAAGGGCAAAGATCAGCGCCCACCTTGGCTCTATGTCATTGACAGCTACAAATCAAGCCAGAAATCTTGGTGTTATTATTGACTCAGACCTAAACTTCAACAGCCATTTAAAGTTTATTACTAAATCTGCCTATTAACACCTGAAAAATATAGCTAGAATTAAGGGGTTTCTGTCTAAACAAGACATGGAAAAACTTACTCATGCATTCATTTTTAGTAGGTTGGATTATTGCTATGGCTTATTTACAGGCCTTAACAAAAAATCAATCAGACAGCTGCAGCTGATTCAGAACGCTGCCACCAGAGTCCTTACAAACACCAGGAAACTGGACCATATTACACCGGTCATTAAATCGCTACACTGGCTTCCTGTGAGTCAAAGAATAGATTTTAAAATCTTACTGCTGGTCTACAAAGCCCTAAATGGTCTCGGACCAAAATACATGCTTGATCTACTGGTTCCCTACGAAGCATCCAGACCCCTTAGGTCATCTGGAACAGGTTTGTTGTGTGTTCCAAGAACAAGAACCACGCAAGGTGAGGCAGCATTCAGTTATTATGCTCCTCACCTGTGGAACAAACTTCCTGTAGATCTGAGGTCTGCTCAAACTGTCAGCTCCTTTAAATCAGGGCTAAAAACACTATTGTTTACTGAAGCGTACTCTTAGATTAAATACTTACCTGCTGTATTCTACTGCCCGTACTTTTTAACTACACACTGCTGATTTATGCCTTTTATTATTCTACTTCTTTTCTTATCCTGACTGTTCAATGTATTGAGCCTGTTCTTATTTTATGTTACTGTATTTTATTATTATCACTATCATTCTCAATTTCTATTTCCCTTTTAATCGACTGTTTTTATTGTTTTAAATTGTGTCTTGTTGCTTTTAATGTCTCTGTAAAGCACTTTCAATTACCTTGTGTTGAATTGTGCTATACAAATAAACTTGCCTTGCCTTGCCTTGCCTATGGTAATTTTCTACAGTTCTATCTGCAGGCATGCCAAATAAAATACCAGAGAAGAAGAAATTGAGATTAAAAGCTTCAGCACTGGATAATCTGTCAGTAGTATGACCAAACTTGTTTGATTACAGATGGGAAATGTGAGGAGTTCTTAAGAGATTTTATAATGTTCAGTTCAGTGGTTCCCAAACTTTTTTGAGACCCCTTCTCAATTGTTAATTAAACTGGCGACCCCTGAGTAAGTGACATATTTTATGGATATTTCATATTCTGTTTAATACATAACAATAACAATACAGAGCAACTGATGGACTGTACAAATGACCCAATTAGTGAATGCAATACCTGCAGGAAGTTATGTAAACAAGTGGTTTGTCTCAGTTTATTTCTACATATTGCATCAGAGGTGAAATTTCCCAACATGTTTAGGAACATTTTATACAATTCCCTGTATATATTATGTTTTTTTAATAATCCTGCAGAGATCTTTTAAATGTTTATATCTTGAATGAAGGCCTTAATTGTAAAAATGATTTTATTTAGCTTTCTTAACAGAAATATATTAAATCCTACAGTATAGGCCCACTATATATATATAGATGTGTATTTTAATTTTTCTTACACCCCTAAAATTAATAAAGCCTCACAACCCCCAGGTAGCTTTTTAGAGCCCCTAGTGGGGGTCAGGACACCCACTATGATACGATACGCTACGATATACTTTATTGTCCCTGTAGGGAAACTTGTTGTGGACTCTGGAGCTGCATAAGTACTGCTGCCTCACAATAATAGTCCAGAAGAAATAAAAAGCATACACCATAAAAACATAAAAACACATACTACCCATAACAGTATTGCATATCAGCCATTCACGTATTGCACATAACACCAGCACACAACGGGGCAACATAAGCAAAGCACAACAAAGCCCTTAAAGTGTTAAGCAACATTATTTAAACCCTTTTTAAATGATTCAGTTTAAATTTGGGCGTCCTGTATTGTCTGCCCTTGGGTAAAAGTTTGTACTTAGTGTGGAGAATGTGGGAAGAGTCAGACAGTATTCTCTATGCTTATCTGAGAACAGACCGCTCATACAATGTCTGGAGGGACGGGTGTTCCTTCCTCCCCGTGACATTCATGGTTTCTGAACCAGACAAGCAAGTGTTCAAGATCATGCTAGTGCAGATGTTTCATTGATGCATTAACAGTACTGTAGTGGGTCCATTTTTGGCAAGTCTACACTGTAGGTACATAATGGTTGCTGTATTTGGTGAACTTTGCAGTGCATGCCCACGGGGACATGGCGCAGTGTGCCCACTGTGCCCACAGTAGACCTACTGTGTGTCCACAGTTTGACCAGCCCACTGTGGGCCCTTCTACCACTGTGAAATGTGGGGCCTGGTGGGCAAAGCTACTGCATTTCAAAACTATTAATTAAAGCTTAATTCTCAGAATTTTTTCTATGAAAATTCTGCAGTATTCATTGATGTTTTGATGCCCCAAATTAAGTTCATGCTATTAGCTCTTTGAAATAAATGTGCTGTACTCTTATAGTTACCTCACTGTCACTGATATGACAGCTGTGCAACACAATTCCTGTGCTGATCATGGTGAAAAATAGACACAGAAACTTCATCGACTGTTGCCTGAATGACATTCAGAAGGTGGACAAAAAACTATAAGCAAATAAATAAATATCTATACTACACATTCCTCAGTCCCAGCTTCTCAGTTAAAACATTTCTCACTTTTCTTTGTATTACATCACTTGTATTGATTGATTGGAAGAAATAAACACATGCACAGAATCTAAATGCTACAGCATGTGCAGCGTTTGCTTCCAGCAGTTTCAGGGGAGATGCTTTCCTGTTTAACGTCACAACAAGTTCCATGATAAAAGTTTTCCCCTCAGTTTGACGTTAAAGAAGTCGAGTGGCCTGCACCGAGCTCTGATCTGACCCTTGCCAGAGAGAGGATCTTTGGTGGCTTATATAATGCCTTTATATGAGCCTAAATGAGTTGTAGTTAAAATGAACTAAAAAGTCTGAAATGCCATTTCCATGGATTGAGATGATATTACCAAAGATAAAATATGGGTTTTGTTTCAACATTAGAGAGACGTTTGGGGGTCCTCCCCCTAAGATGCTCGGGCGTCAAACACTTCATTTCCTGCATTCTGGTGAATGTTTATGCACCACATTGTGTCTTTTCTGCATTTATGGCCCTGCTGTGCATAGTTACTTCTTATTCTTTTACTTTTATGGCATATTATAACCACAGAGGTGTCGCTTTAGCAGTTTGTCAAAATAAAATAAAAGTCCAATATTTTCAAGTTTTCACTGGCAGGAAATAATGCACGTGATGCCCACCCACCCCCATTTTCATGTTTTTATTGTCAGAGACTCGTGCACGTGTTGCCCCTGCACACACACATACACAGATACAGACATACACAAAATCTACACTAATGTGATTAGAATCAGAAACCACAACTTCATTATCATAACAGGCTGTGAGTAAGAAGACTTCCAGTAGCTGTTGGCATACCTTAGCTAGTTGTTTGGGATGTGTGAAAAATAAAAACACAATAAACATCATGTTTTGGTGTCAAATTGTTTAAATTTGCCTGTCTAATTGTCTTACATCTGAAAAGACTGCACTTTGTCTTACTCACACCATACGACAAATTCTAATCCCCACTGCAAAAAAAATAGAATAGCTATTTTAAGATCACTAACTTATAGTGTTTGATACCCCTTTTCCAGGTATGAAGAGGTCAAAGTACAGGGGCAACAGTAGGCCTTTGCTGTGTTGCCAGGACCAATAACATCAAGCTTCTCCCAAACAGTAGAGCAATGGGTGATATTATTGGCTCCTGGCAAAACAGCACCAACCTTTTATCTCGCAGGAGAAGCAAGCAGACTTCAGTTGGACAGGCTTTAGCCCTTGTTTGCAGAATGGATTCACTCTTGTTCTCAGTCATTGCATCCTGTGTTGAATGGGATGTCAAAAGTCTGATGCTCTTCATTGTAATTTTCATCCTCACCACAGATTACATTAAGAACTGTCAACCAGACAGCTTCCCTCCAGGACCTCCGGCAATTCCTATTTTGGGCAACATATTCAATCTGGATTACCAAAGGGGCCATGAGAGTATGACACAGGTAGATCAACAGATGTAAAAAAAAATGTATCTTTTAAAAAGCAATGTCAGCTTATAGGACTGTTATCTGTTATATGAAGCATCACGCTCTTCCTCCTCTCTCAAACCGCTCGCAGTTGGCAAAGAAATATGGAGATGTGTACAGCATGCGAATGGGCCAGGCGTGGTTGGTGGTGATAAATGGGTTTGGGGCTGTGAAAGAAGCTCTGGTACATCAGAAAGACAGCCTGGTGGACCGTCCACCCCTTCCACTGGTCCTTAGCCTAACCAATGGACGAGGTGAGAAGACATGAAACACTTACTTTTTTTCCTCCAATCATTGTTAAAGTTTAATAAGCTTAAAGATTATGTTTTGCCCTTTTCGTGATTGTGTTGTATTTTTAAGGTACAGACACTATGTCACATTGTTTTGAATAAACAAAAGAACTAATTGGTGAACATATGTGCAAGTTATTTGAAGCTACTGACAATCTCAGTTTTCGCAAACCTTCATGACTCTTCTGTGTGCTTGTTTTGATCTGCATCTCCTCCTGTGTAATTGTTATAGAATCAATTAGAGAAGTGTTGATAACTTTCCTGACAGTGTACTTCACACATAGAAACAAATCTGTTTTCTATATAGCAGTTTTTTAGCAGTTACAAAAATAATTGAATGTATCAGAAGCTAAATTAAACCAAAAAGAGTTCTGTATAGCATGGGATTCCTTTATTTTTCTGGTTTTAATTTACTTAATTTGTATCTGCTTTTGATGTATTTCCTATCAGGGTTACTTCTTAGCAGTGGGAACCCTTGGAAGCAGCAGAGGCGTTTTGCTCTTTCAACCCTCAGAAATTTTGGACTTGGCAAGAAGGGAGCTGAACAAGTCATCTTACAAGAATTTACACATTGTGCAAAAGACTTCAGTAGCTACAAAGGTTAATATTTAATGCACAGTGAAACATTTAAAACGATACACAATGACAAGTGTGAAATTTACATTTAATTTTCTGTTTAACTCTCAAGGTAAACCATTTGATCCTCACCTCACCACCAACAAAGCCGTCGGCAACATCATCTGCTCCCTGGTTTTTGGTCATCGCTTTGAGTACCATAATGAGGACTTCACAAAAATAATGAAGCTGTTTGGAAAAGGTCTCCGCATTCAAGGCTCCATCTGGGCACAGGTACAGCATTTCAAAGCTACTGATGAACTCTTGATGCTGTGTAAAATGGTTGCGCAATATATTTCACATTGTGAATCAGTTTATTAGTCGTGTTACTGGGTGTGTTTAAGCACAGGTATATAATACTTAGTACAGACACAGCTCAAGTTGCATACTGTGTAAACTGCACAAGAGCCAATTTGTAAATGAGACTTCAATATTTAAATGATAAATGCCTATCAATATGTTACTGTTCTGATCTGCTCTACTCTGCAGTTTTACAACGCATTCCCTTTTGTGATGAGATATTTGCCAGGGCCACATCAGACGGTCCAGCACATGTGGAAGGATGCAAAGGACTTCATAAGAGAACAGATTAAGCAGCACAGACAGAACTGGGATCCCTCGGACCAAAGAGACTACGTCGACTGCTACCTGAATGAGACTGAGATGGTGACTGAGATGTTGCTTTGTTTATCTTACACTGTGTTCATAAAGATACTCAGTGCTCAGCTGCTGTGAACATCATAACTGCTGACCTGATGTGCACTTTTGTCACAGCCTTTGCCTTATAGCACTATCTTTTAAGCCCTTGTCTCCAACAGCATACACCTATTTTAATCTAACAAATAAAGTGATTAATAGTGTTTTACTCTACTTACTTATGTTAAAATTTTAAATGATTATAACCATGGCTGTGGCTGTAATAGTGCTGACATTTAGTTGATCTAAATTATTTTGCAGCGTGTTTTTAATACTTCTGTTTGTATATATTCTCAGAATAAGGGGCATGCTGAGGATGAGGGTTTTGATGGGGAAAACCTGGTCATGTGTGTCTTTGATCTGATTTTGGCTGGCTCTGAGACCACATCAAGCACCCTGCGCTGGGGATTCCTCTACATGGCAAAGTACCCAGAGATCCAGGGTAAGATCACTTATCAGACCAGTGAAGCTCTTTGTTCTTACTCAGTCACGTGTGAAGCAAATAAAATGTATTGGTGGTAATTCTGAGGTCGTAAAAAATAAATGCCAGTGTTTTCAGTTCTCTGGTAATGCTGGTGGCATACAACAGACTTTAACCCAAAAACCCAACATAGAGACAGTTGGAGTCGAATTAAAGTTTGTGTTGGCTTTATTCCAAAAGCAGGACAGGGTCAAAACCAGGAGATCAGCAAGTGAAGGCAAGCCAGACCAGACAGGGTAGCAGACAAAGAATCATCAACCTATGATGCTGGAAAGCTAGAGTGGATGCAAACTAGACAATCTGGAGGAGAGTTAGCAGACTGGATTCTCCTTCACCAGCTTCAGGTGGGAGATATGAAAGTAGGTGTGGATGTGCATGACCCGGGCAAGGTGAAGATTGCTGCAGGGTTGATGACCATGATGAGGGCTCAGGGATGCAGCAGTGGTAAGCAGTCCTCTGATAGAAGGAAAGTGGATCAAGACTGTATCCAGGTGCGTCAACAGAGATGAATGAAGGCCTGAACTAATGAAACATTGGCTCCTCGTTCCTCCTATGGGAAGAGGGGAGGTTGGTAACCACAGGAACACTGGTAGGGGAAGACGCTGGTGGCAGGACTGGGATGGGTGTTGTGGGCATGCACTATCCAGAGGAGCTGTCTAGACCAAGTAGAATAATTGAGAGAAGATGCAACACAGGCTTCTTCATCTCCTGATCATCTGGATTGGGGGTGAAAGCCAAAGGATAGTCTGAAGGTGGCTCCCAGGAGGCTGCATAACTCAGTCCAGAAAGGAGAGATGAACTGGGGTCTCCAGTCAAAGACAATGTCTCTGGGAAGACCATGCACACATGGAGAAATGATCAACAACAGTGAGGACGACAGTGTTACCATATGATGGGGGCAGGCCAGCACTGTGAACCCTCTTATGACTGGGTCAAGGTTGCAAATCAATGCAAATCTGTCTATTCATGTGGCAGTGCTGCTCTGTGCGTCATCTGTCCAGGAGTCTTTACGATGTACTTTTGCAGCCAGTTGATAAAATACTGTGTCAACTGCTGTCTGTTCTCCTTCTGTTGCACAGCAAAGGTCCAGGCTGAGATAGACGAAGTGATTGGACAGTCCAGAGAGCCCACCATGGAAGATCGTCAACACCTGCCCTACACTGATGCTGTCATCCATGAGATCCAGAGGATGAGCAACATAGTTCCTCTAAGCCTTCCTCATTTTACCAACAAGGAGATGCAGCTTGATGGCTATACAATCCCAAAGGTCAGTTCTCCTATGCAAGTCTAATGTCACATACAGTACACTATCATGTTTTCACATTTATGAATTGTCATTATCATTCCAAACATCAGGGAGTCACAATAATCCCCAATCTGACCTCGGTGCTGTTTGACAAGAAAGAGTGGAAGACGCCCAACACCTTCAACCCAGGACACTTTCTGAACGAGGAGGGCAAGTTTGTGAAACCAGCTGCTTTCATCCCTTTCTCTGCTGGTAAGAAGCGACACAATCTCTCTTCACATAATGATTGCAGATCCCAGCAATATTTGAATGAAAGTTTCAGCATTTCTAATGGAAGGTTCCTGACATGTTAAGCTGTTGTTACGTTGACCATTACTTTTGCTCTACTGGTGGGCTCCAACAAAGCCTAAAAATGGCGATGTCTGAACGCAAGTGCAAAAAACTGCAGTTCCTTAACTGTCCACTTGAGGCTGGCTCCAAAAGCAAATCAATCTCCATAGACACCCCATGTTAAAATCATAGACGGTAAAAATAATGGATGTAGCTACCATGACATCATCCATTGGTTTCTGGACTCCCATCTTAAGCCTAGAGTTCGGTATTGCGGCTATCGCCATCTTAGGTTTTTTGGAGCCAGAAGTGACCATATTTGTGCGGGAAGCTGGAGGAGTGGATCTGACTGAGAAAGCGAGGACACTATCAGCAGACAGCTAACTCCCAGGAAAGTGGGCGAGAGGTACACTCTAAAACGTGGGCTGTCTTATGAAGTGTTACCCTATTTTCTTTAAAGACCCCACAAGAATGACTACTGCTGTTACACTGAGCTATTTTGACCCTGGGCCAAACTGTGTGTCAGAGAAATGTTCAGTTTGTTTTAATTTGTTTTCCTGTCTCAGGTAAGCGGCAGTGTGCCGGGGAGAGCCTGGCAAAGATGGAGCTTTTCCTCTTCTTCACCTCCTTCATGCAGCACTTCACCTTCTCCATGCCTGATGGGGTGAAGCCTCCAATGGACTTTTACTTTGGCATCACTCTGCCACCACGTCAACATGAAATCTGCATAAACTCACGCTTAGAGTAGCTCTGATGAAAAACATATACCTATCTATATACCTACAATGAATATGATTATGAATATAATCATGCGTATGATTATGAATATGATCATGATTATGATTGTGATCATGATTATGTGTGACAGAGTTTAATGAATATTTAGATGACATGTTATTAGGTCCACTGTTTATATACTGCATATATTTCTTTCATGCAGTAAAACTATGATGTACTTTTGTTTTGTTTGATTGTGGTTTTTTTTACTTAGTGGGTTCCAAGCCATGATTGTGAAACCTCTGGTTTAATATTTTAAATGTTGTTAGTTAAAGGTGACATGAGACACTTTGCCTACTCTTTGCCATAACCAATTCTCATAGCACGACAGTGGACAGATTTGAAATGACAAAATACCACCTTAAATGCAGAAATGTTGTCATTAACTGTCAAAATCACAATTTCAGAACACTAAGTGCAATTTAATATGCACTGACATTATCCAAATGCTTCTGTTGCTTACTTTCATTAAAGTGTAAAATGTATGGTGCGCCTTGGAAATGTATATTATGTTCCACTTTTTACTTCTAGTACATGTCAGGAGGACATTGAGGTCAATATACAGAACACACCTTTTATTTTATATTATCTTTGTAATGCCCAGTTCATTCAAGAGCAAAATAAAGAAGGGAGCTCCACTCAGCAAACATATAGATAAACCAGAAATGTATTCAGGATAACTCAGCCTTAGCAAAACTATAATGTATTATGTCAGCAATCGGTAGTGTAGTGAGGGTGTTGCATGTGAGGAAAAGATCTGACTCATGAAAAGGTCACTTCATCAAAGTTATTTGGTTAGATACAACTTAATACACATGAAACAGTAATATTGTGAAGTGGTATTGTGAAGTAGACTAAAATCCACACCTTCACCTTCCCTGTGTTATCATCACCCTTTCCTCCAACCCCTACAAAATCTACTTTATGTGTACAGTGATCACCCCCTTAAACTTTCACTCATTTTCCAAATATGTATTTCAAAATATTAATTTTGAAATATTTCTAGCCCTTCTGGGGCAAAAAAGTTGACAACAACCTTTACACAGTATCACCTCAATGTTGTTGTGGTTCATGTTTTAGTTCATGTTGCCTATCAATAGTGTAAGTCCAGCAAACGTGGAGCAATTCATCTAGAGTTGTGATTCTGAATACTGACAATTGTCAGTCCAATATACACTCTCCCATTACGGCTGTTTTGTTCTCCAACAACTCCTAATAAACCATCTGGCTTGCTAAATGTGTGACGGTCTTTACAAGCTAGTTGTTAACGATAACTTTCTACCATTAGGTGCTAAGCAGGTTAAACAGTGAGCTAAATGGAAGCTGTAAAGTAATAAGAAACTAGAATTACCAACACGTGGTTGTATGCTTCAGCAAACAAGCCAAGTTGCAGTCTTCATGTCTGTCCAGACTCATATATAGCCATGACAGCTGACAATGTTAATATGGATGTTGCTGCAAAATGGCTGCAAATTCAAAAAAAAAAAAAAAAAAAAAGAATGTTTCACACACCTTCAACCTGGCAGCACAGAAGGTCGATACATTCAGCACAGTTTCAAGGTTGACACCCAATGTAAGTGTCACTAATGCAGTATCTGACCAAATGTCTCCCCTTCTGTTCCTGGGTTATGAGGTTTGATAATAATGGCCAGAAAAGTGTTTTTGCAGAACATTGAGATGTCACAGTGAAGTTAATCTGACCTTTTGGATAAAACATCTCATCACTTCATCAGAAATTCCCTTAATATTCCCCTAATTCCCTAAATCCCTTAATGTCCTTGAGATATCGTGTTGACAAGAATGGAACATATGTACATATGGACCACAGACTGTAAAAAATAATGGATGTAGCTACCATGACATCACCAATTGGTTTGTGGGCGGCCATTTTGAAGCCTCAGGTTCGGCAACTTAGCCATTGCCATCTTGGTCTTTTGGAGCCAGAAGTGACCATATTTGGAAGACAGCCACTTAAGCGGTCCCACTCTTATATATACGGAACTTTGGGCTATCATAAAATGTAAATAGGTACGTTTATTTCTGCTGTAAAGTCGGGCATTTTAACCAAATGGTAACCTCCAAGGCTAAAAAATGAAGCTAACGGAGAAGTGCTAAAACTGTAGCTCTTTGAATGGCCATGATAAACGGCAGGTTGCTTGGAGTAACAGGCTGTCGGCTGATAGCGTCCTTGCTTTCTCGGTCAGATCCATCCCTTGCTCCTTCAGAGCTCCAGCTTCCTGCCCAAATATAAAAAAAAAAAGATGGCGACGACAGAATTGCTGAACTATAGGCTTAAAATGGGAGTCCAGAAACCAATGGAGAACCAATGTCATAGTAGCTACATCCATTATTTTTACCATCTACTGTATGAATTTAACATGGTGGTCTGGTGGACTGACTCTGTTTTGGAGCCAGCATCGAGTGGTCATTCAATGAACTGTAGTTTTTGTCACTTTTGCACTGAATTCATTTTTCTGCCGAGGAGGTTGCCACTTGGTATGGACAGACAACCCAAAAACATGAGATGCCTCCAACTGTTCCCAGTGTGGAGGCATAAGAATAAAGAGCTGACCTACTGCATTGTCACAGATACCTGGAGGGCTGGGCTGATAGATCATATTGACATATACATAAATAATGTCTATCCGTTTTTAATAACACTGTTTTTCACTTTAACAGTCATTTGGCTGTGAGTTAAGAAATCACTAAAACCCTGGAGAACATTTTAAGCCACATCTGAAGCTCCTGAATCAAAGTCAGTCACATTGAGGCCTTTTACCTACACTAAAATTTTACAGGAGTGAAAACAAGGTCATGGACCAGTTGGTACCTGGTAAAAGGGCCGATGTCAGTGCTACACAGCAATAAGAAGATGATATACAGTCACGCCCTGCAGTTTTGCTGTTGTATGTCAATTAAAACTGTAACTAATCAACAAAAGTGGGTGATAGTGATATGGCGTGATGCTCAGTGAGATGACTGCAGATGCTTTGTTAGAGACGCCTCATTCAGAGGTTTTACAGACTGTAAAACACGTTCACAATATTGACACAGTTATGTAAAAGAAAAAAAAGGTAACGTTTAATAACTTTCAGCTGCCAGTTACAAACATGACAAACAATGAAACCATTGCACACATGTTATATACTGAGGAACATTTCTCATGAAATGTAAACATATGATTTTATTTTTTATATAAAACAGATTTAAAAAACTCTCAGCGTACGTCACAGATCAAACAAACAGCCTTTATGATGCAGTCATGCCCCAATTTCATTTCAACGGAGAAGCATGCACAACATTTCGTTTTACAGATTACAGCTCGTTATGTTTCAGTTTGCGTGTGCAGCCTCGTAATGTTGTCTGTCGGGTGACGTTTCCTCATGACGAGGAGCATTTATGTATACATCACTCATCTGCCCTTCCTCTCTGGACACTGGATTTTGTAGCCCACCCTGTAGGCCTGCAGGTACACACGGGCCTGATTTATCCTGAAAACACACACAAAGCATTTGTTATTATTAAAATTAAACCGTGTTAAAAGTGGGCCTATTATGCTTTTCCTTATTTTCATTCATATGATGTTACAGTGTCGGATGCTCATATTAAACGTGGCGTAAGTTTCAAATAATGAGTTGAATGTTTGTCAAGTTATCCCTGTGAGCAAAAACCTCAGGCTTCAGATTATTCTGAATACTCTGTTTCCATTCAATTTTTAAAAAAGGCATTGCGGTGGGCCTCACATTTGTCATAGAGTCATATGCTGTGTTTGAAACCGCATACTACATACTACATACTGCCATACTACATACTCAATCAACAGACAGTATGCAGACCGTTTACACTGTAGCATACTACATGATAACCCACAATGCATTTCGCTCCTGCCTGAGCCGAAATCAGCCGGCCTTAAGCTGATTTCGCTTAAGCTCTAAACTCTGTAAATATATAACTTTAGCAACATTTGAAACATTTTTAGACGAGAAAGTAGCCGTTTAGATCCACAACGTGTTGAAAATCTGACCAAATACCAGCTGTTTACAATTTTGTTCGGACGATTTCGGAGATTTCGACGCTACTCAAGCTAGCCGTAGTGAGCAATGCACTTTCGGTTATTTTCACAAAATAAAACACCCGTTGCCCTTTCTTATACAGAAAACCATAACGATAAAATTTGTGCTTTTACGGGAGGCGAACCTACCCTTGATGTAGCTAGCTTGAAACCGCCGTTTTGACCGTTCTTGTCCCGTTAACGGAATTTGACCGTTCAAAATGCCTCACCAGAGAGTCTTGTCAGCTCTGAGACGAAGATCGGCCCACCGTCTTCGGTACATCATGCTCGCAATCGACTTGGGATTGTTCTCAGATGTAAGTTTCCTTTTTAATCAACTATAAATCTAATCATAATATACAACGCAATATAACATACCTCACAGCCTGAAAATTGGAGAGAAAAATGTTCATCATTGAACAACAAAGTCGTTGTGAATTTCCTAAATTTTCATAAGTTATAATATACAGTAGTAATAAATATAAATAAATAAATAAATAACTTCTTTTTTCTTTTGTCCTGTTCGTGGCAAGGAAGTGACAATCAATGACGTCACGTTACATTGCATCTTGGGTAATTTGAGTGTGAGTAGTAAGCTCATGATGTATACTCAACATTTCTGGTGAATCTAGTATGCATCCGGGAACTTCTCGCATACTCAAAATCGCATGCTGCGCGGTGTAAACACACTACATACTCAAAGAGTTAGTATGAGTAGTAGGTAAGTATGCGGTTTCGAACAGACCCATACTCTTACAGTCACTTCCTGGCTGCAATCAAGGCTATTCAAAGGAGGCTGGGACACACTGTTTGACTCCATGGGAGCTATTGGGTGTGACACATGCTCAGTGTAAGTTGGAGGGTTACAGCAGATGGCGCTAGAGATAAAGGGACGTTGCCAGATCAGGCAAGCTCTTTTTTGCCTCGTCTGTGCTCAGCCTGACAAAACTTCTGGGTATGTCAAATGGATGGCATTTAGAGTGCACTTTATCATGGACTTTTTTGGTGACTTTTTTCAGTAATTACAGAATTGTAATTCTCACCCATATCTTTAGATTTCATAGAAAATATTCTGACCCAAGACCAACTGCACCTCAGTGAAACAAATCAATCATCCCTCATGTTCTAGTGTGCCAGCTATTGAGCCTTTCAGCAGGAGAAGGCCAGACATAGTTGTACCCCGATAATATGAAGTGAAGTGACGCCATGACTTCTCTTTTTTTTTTACCTCCATGGCTGCAATGACAGTGCAGAGACACCAAGATACAGAAGACCCAGAAACGCTGACCAATCAGAACACGCTGGGCATTTTGGGAAAGGGGGCCTTAAAGAGACAGGTACTAATGGAGCTTCTCAGATAGGTGATCCAGCACAGTATAAGGACAGTATATGGAAAAATATAGTTTTTTGAACATTAAAGCGTGTAAACATGTTCTAGTAGAAACCCTAAATACAAGTATGAATATACATAATAGGTCCCCTTTAAGTAAATGTGACAAGTGACAAAACCATACAAATAACAAGAACTTCATGAAGTCCAGATCTAGAGGATGTAATAAAAAAATAAAAAAAATTAAAAAAAGGTTACCTGTATTTTGTGCAGAGCTGAATTCCCAGGGGTCCACAGCGGTCAACGTAACTCTCCTTAAATGCCTTTCTTACAGCTCGTGCCATACTGACCACTGTGGTGACCACGGGGCACGTCCTGAAATAGTGTCAGCGCCATAGATGCAACAAGATGTCAATGCATGAGACAACCAACACAACAACATACATGTACAGTTCATTTCAACACAGGTCACACTCTGCCTTCTTATGTACTCCTTCACTTACAGTAGTACACTTTTTCCTCCTTTAAATTATGTCTATGCATTTGTATCAATATATTGTTGCTAATTAAAGGGGCAAAAAGCGAAATCCTTTCACCGCTAGGTTTGCTGTTGTGCACTGCCTCTCCAACACCCCACCCTACTCGCCTCGTCTGTGCCGCCGAGCACCGCACCATCTCCACGGACTATCACATCCAGACGGTCCCGGTGTTTCTTCCACAGGCTCCGCTTCACTCAGCTGCCTGATATACCCGCTGCTTCTTCCCATATTAACCTGAATAACAAACCAGGGCTCGGTGCTCCAGTTAGATCCATATGGAGAGCCGGGGCTAACGTTAGCTGGGAAGCTAGTGGAGGCTAACTGGCTGTGCTTGACTCTCAACTGCCGTGAGACCGTGAGCCTGTCTCAGAAGAGTTGGAAAGGAGAAGAGTTGGAACGTTAGCATGGCAGCCGACTAGTGCTAACATCCCTATGCTTCTCCGCCAGGCTCAGTGAGCCGGAGCCGAGAAGCGTGGGGACGTTAGCATTAGCACTAGTCGGCTGCCATGCTAACGTTCCAACTCTTCTCTGTGAGACAGGGATTCACATGAACGTACATGAACGCGCAGCCGGACCGGCTTGTAAACAATGGGCTGGACATCAACACAGAGGGTGTGTGAGGTCATGCTATACTCCAGATGAAATTATACCTCTAGTTCTTCACATAGCAATTTTTTAATTCCTTCAATCTAGAAATGATGAATTTCGCTTATTGCTCCTTTAAGGCTTATTGAATTGAACTGAATTGAACTGAATCAAAAAAAGAAAGGTGAGCACACATTATCAGGTGAGAAGTTTCAGCTGGTTGCATTCTGCAATCCTCACTGCTAGATAACACTAAATCCTCCCATGTATTTCAACAACTTTTCTCAGATAAGAAGCTAAGAAGATAAGAAGATAAGATGTGTTCCGCTATGGTTAACACAGTGCAGTGCAACACAAATATTGAGACCATTTGAACTTTATCTTACCACACAGTTCACAAACATTCAGCTCCTGTAAGGTGTGCCAGAGCTGTATTGATGTTGTTGCAGTTGCCTAATCACATATAGAGTACAACTGAAGTTGCTGATTACAGAACAGGTCCTTGACCGGTTGTACTCTGTTGATAAACTGTGCCTGAGTGAAAAAAACTTTAAGTAAAAAAAAAAGAAAAGAAAAAAAAAAGACCAGTAATGGGCCAGTAGACGAATGTAGATGCTATTTGTAACTCTTTTCTTGTTGTCAGTGTTGTTCATACTTACAATCTCTCACAGCGCAGGCCTGCAGTGCCTTCTGGACAGGTACAGGTGTTGTGAGGACTGCAGGTGGCCCCGTGTTGGCAGGGCGGCACACAGGGGGTGGTCACCGCTGCAGACACACAGCAAGAGTCTTAATGCAAAGTGATGGCAATGAAAGGTCTTTTAAAAACACACACAAAAACACACACTTACCCGTTTCACAGAGGCCTCCAGTAAATTCTTTGGCACAGCGGCACCTGTTGAGGCCCACACACACGCCACCGTTCTTACAAGGTTTGTGGCACTGAACCGGCTCTGAGAGAGACAAAAAACAAGCCAACATACAGTAAAGATTATGGAGGAAATTGTTATCTATGGTATCTATTTTTGGTGTTGTTGTTGAAAAAACGTTGTGTTATTTGAGTTGGAACACCAGTGTGACCTAGTTGCCTTTTTAAAACATCCCGTGACCTAAAGAAATTGGTCAAGACAGGCTGGACTGAACCGAAGGCAAGGCAAGGCAAGTTTATTTGTAGAGCACAATTCGTACACAAAGTAATTCAAAGTGCTTTACAGGACAAGAAAATGCATTAAAATCACAATACAAAATAAAAACATAAATAATCATTATAAAATGAACTTTAAAAGAGAAGAGTGTAGATAAGATCCTTTCAGTCATATGCACAGTGAAATAGAGCTGTTTTGAGCCTAGATTTGAACATTGTCAGAGCAGAGGCCTGTCTCACATCTTCAGAAAGACTGTTCCAGATTTTAGCTGCATAAAACTGGAATCCTGATTCCCCATGTTTAGTCCTGACTCTGGGCACCAGCAGGAGGCCGGTCCCTGAGGTCCTCAGAGTCTGAGATGGTTCATATGGCACTAACATGTCAGAGATGTACTTTGGTGCTAGGCCGTGGAGAGACTTGTACACAAGCAGAGCTGCTTTAAAGTCTATTCTCTGAGCCACAGGAAGCCAGTGTAGAGACCTGAGCACAGGACTAATGTGCTCGTACTTCCTGGTTCTGGTCAGGACCCGAGCAGCAGCATTCTGGATGTACTGCAGCTGTCTTACGGCCCGTTTGGAGAGGCCAGTGAGCAGGCCGTTACAGTAGTCTAACCTACCAGAGACAAATGCATGGATAAGTCTCTCCAAGTCAGGTTTAGACACTATACCTTTGATTTTGGCAATGTTTTTTAGATGGTAAAAAGCTGCTGATGTTATTGATTTAATGTGGCTGTTAAAGTTCAAGTCTGAGTCCATTATTACCCCGAGATTTCTAACCTGATCTGAACTGTGTTTGTTTTTAACGTAGCATGACCCTGACAAGGAAAGGAATTCTCTTTTCTCTATCCCAGAACCCGTTAAAAATTAATTTCAATCGAACGATTAGAAAAACTAGGGTGTTGAACCCTTACTTCAGAGGCATAATCCAGCAAACTTTTAAAAGCTCAACAAACATTCGCTCTCAAATCCGCGCACAGCTCCACTGACTGGCTGCCCAAAGAACTGCAGAGCCTTCAGCAGTAGCTCCCACCCTTACTGGCTTGTGACTGCTGAAAATAAAGCCATGTGTACTGTTTACTGAAGCTTGGTCAGGAAGACAATACTTGATCCTGCTGCCGCTCAGATGTCCCTCGATCACAATGTCAGAAAACAGTTCAAATCCAAAGATGACTTGTTTTGTCAAGACCGCAATTATAAACCAAAGATATTGAGTTCACTGTCATATAAGAAAAAGCAGGAAATCTTCACATTTGAGTGGCAGCATTTAAAAAAAATCATTTCAATCATTAATTGATTGTTAAAACTGTTCCCTATACATTTGCTCTTGTATGACTTAGACTTAAAGACTTGGGGGGTGGGGTACAAAATCAGGACAAAAAACTGTGTAACACAGATATTATTTCTTCCTCAATGTTGTTTTCCCCTGTGGTGTTTGTTGGTACTCTTTGTTTGGGTCCCAAGGCCCAGGTTGGCCAGGTACATTTTGTATTTTTCATTCCATTTCGGGTCCATGAAGCCATTTTTAGCTCACAATTTGATGTTCTGAACTCAAGTAGAGTAGAGAAAAGCTTTTATCTCCTCAAGGGGGAATTTGGCTTACAGACAGCAGACAATCATGATTAACACAGAAAAATACAGCGACTGAAACAAGACAACAATAAACAAAAAACAAAAAAAAAATACACAAGTACTCAGGTTCATGCAAGTGTCACTGTTGTTATCATCGCCAAAAAAAATCTACAGAAACCAGCAAAGACAAGATGAAGCCAGAAACCGGGACAACTCTGCTGCATCCACAGCTGGGAACCACCCAGATCCCATTTTGTTTAAAGCGCTCAACAGCTGATGGGAGATCAGCAGTTACTGTAATGCTTCCTCTGGGGAGGTTACACCTGCAGCCTGATGAAGCAAGTTCAACTCACTATGTAAACAGTGCTGGAAGCTGAGAGCAAATTCTGCACCTCATCAAAGTCAAAGCCATCAGAATTCATATACTCTTATTCATTTATGTTTTCAGTTTTGCATAAATTAGCACAAGCAGGGCCATTTCTCTTGACTTTTACTCTGACAATGATATGTTATTGATAGTAATACTGCTTTATAGGTTTTTACTGAAACACAGTTTTATTTTCTTTTGAGTGCATGGACTACTTGCTGTGTTCCTACATTTATGTTATGAAGCTCAGCATAAGTTCAGTGAGGAAGACTTTTTTATGCTAGATCCATTCACAGTTCTCTCTCTATCCCACTCCCACCGCTTCCACCAATCAGCTGACTATGGACGTTCCCTGTCCTAGTTAGCCATCAAACTTTGTCACAGTCACAGTCTTCAGCCATTCATGTTGCTGCTGCCAACCCTTTAATCTGTCCTCTCCTGTCAGCTGTCATTTTAGGCAGAATTGTCATGCCCTCCTCCAACCCATTCACCTCCAGTCACCTTATCCAGAGCCCAGGACAAGCTCATCAAAAGCCCATTTCTCTTCGGAGAGCTCCTAACTTAGTCCTAGCATAGGAGTGATTTAGGAAAGTTCTCAAAGTGAGTGAGGAGGAGGTGGGGTTGACCCTGTTGTTAGGTATGACGCATTCTTTTAACAGATGTGATTGGTTGTCACACACACACCCATTTGTGACCCGGCAAGGTGTGGACACCCAGTGGACATGAAATGAGCTGCTGACTGTAAAAGTGTTGTCATTGTTACTGTGATCGCTCTGCTGATGGAAGGTTGAGACAGACACAAGTCATCACTGCTGCACAGATGCATTTTTCCAGGCACTGTATAAGTAATTCCTCATTTGAACTTCATGAATCAGCCATTCCTTTGCCATTATAATGACATGAACTGCTCTACCTCATGTCCACCTGTACTGAAATTTGATCTCCTTCATGTTGCCATGGTCGTTTCACAGCCTGTCAGACACTCGTGTCTCTGTTAGTCCATTTATAAACATAATGTTACACACATTGTCATACTGCATATTACTAATGCAATACAAGTTATATTTAGGGATGTGACACCGTCAGCACAGAGTGCTGAGGAAGGGTATACTTTCTAATTTGCCAGAACCTGTCATGATGACAAATGCGGGCTCAGCCAATTTGCATAAAATCAAACCAATTTAAGCTGGTACACCGGACCAGGACGACAAACCGGAAATTGACCCAACTCAGGTTGGTGTTATCTCACCTATATGGCAACGAGCTCCTTGCCATCCACCGCTGCATATACATTTGTTGACATCCACACATCTTCCCCCGTTTTGGCAGGCGGGAGTGCACAGGGCTACAGAACACACACACACACACACACACACACAGAGGTAGGTCTATGATATGACACTTGGTGGTATAAACATAAAGGCAATTATAAAAACTTTTAAGACAATTTTTAGATATACAGTACAGGCCAAAAGTTTGGACACACCTTCTCATTCAATGCGTTTTCTTTATTTTCATGACTATTTACATTGTAGATTCTCACTGAAGGCATCAAAACTATGAATGAACACATGTGGAGTTATGTACTTAACAAAAAAAGGTGAAATAACTGAAAACATGTTTTATATTCTAGTTTCTTCAAAATAGCCACCCTTTGCTCTGATTACTGCTTTGCACACTCTTGGCATTCTCTCGATGAGCTTCAAGAGGTAGTCACCTGAAATGGTTTCCACTTCACAGGTGTGCCTTATCAGGGTTAATTAGTGGAATTTCTTGCTTTATCAATGGGGTTGGGACTATCAGTTGTGTTGTGCAGAAGTCAGGTTAATACACAGCCGACAGCCCTATTGGACAACTGTTAAAATTCATATTATGGCAAGAACCAATCAGCTAACTAAAGAAAAACGAGTGGCCATCATTTCTTTAAGAAATGAAGGTCAGTCAGTCCGGAAAATTGCAAAAACTTTAAATGTGTCCCCAAGTGGAGTCGCAAAAACCATCAAGCGCTACAACGAAACTGGCACACATGAGGACCGACCCAGGAAAGGAAGACCAAGAGTCACCTCTGCTTCTGAGGATAAGTTCATCCGAGTCACCAGCCTCAGAAATCGCAAGTTAACAGCAGCTCAGATCAGAGACCAGATGAATGCCACACAGAGTTCTAGCAGCAGACCCATCTCTAGAACAACTGTTAAGAGGAGACTGCGCGAATCAGGCCTTCATGGTCAAATAGCTGCTAGGAAACCACTGCTAAGGAGAGGCAACAAGCAGAAGAGATTTGTTTGGGCCAAGAAACACAAGGAATGGACATTAGACCAGTGGAAATCTGTGCTTTGGTCTGATGAGTCCAAATTTGAGATCTTTGGTTCCAACCGCCGTGTCTTTGTGAGACGCAGAAAAGGTGAACGGATGGATTCCACATGCCTGGTTCCCGCTGTGAAGCATGGAGGAGGAGGTGTGATGGTGTGGGGGTGTTTTGCTGGTGACACTGTTGGGGATTTATTCAAAATTGAAGGCACACTGAACCAGCATGGCTACCACAGCATCCTGCAGCGACATGCCATCCCATCCGGTTTGCGTTTAGTTGGACGATCATTTATTTTTCAACAGGACAATGACCCCAAACACACCTCCAGGCTGTGTAAGGGCTATTTGACCAAGAAGGAGAGTGATGGAGTGCTGCGGCAGATGACCTGGCCTCCACAGTCACCGGACCTGAACCCAATCCAGATGGTTTGGGGTGAGCTGGACCGCAGAGTGAAGGCAAAGGGGCCAACAAGTGCTAAACACCTCTGGGAACTCCTTCAAGACTGTTGGAAAACCATTTCAGGTGACTACCTCTTGAAGCTCATCAAGAGAATGCCAAGAGTGTGCAAAGCAGTAATCAGAGCAAAGGGTGGCTATTTTGAAGAAACTAGAATATAAAACATGTTTTCAGTTATTTCACCTGTTTTTGTTAAGTACATAACTCCACATGTGTTCATTCATAGTTCTGATGCCTTCAGTGAGAATCTACAATGTAAATAGTCATGAAAATAAAGAAAACGCATTGAATGAGAAGGTGTGTCCAAACTTTTGGCCTGTACTGTACATATTTTATACATTTTTAGAGATACATATTTTATCAGGCAGTGCTGCTAACAAGCATGGGAGGCAGGGACGTAAAAATGACTAGCTACCCCCCAGAGGTACCTGCATGCCAGGTATAACTCATGCCAGATGTGGTGGTGGTTTTGGTACTCACGCAAGAGGCACTGAGGGCCAGTGTAGCCAGACGGACACTGGCAGGTATCGGGCCCCACACAGCGACCACCGTTACCACATGGCAGCTCACACACCGCTGAGACAGAGACAGAAAGTGACAATGTTATAACTGCTTATGCAATAGTGTTTTTTTAATGCAATGGCAGTGTTTTTACAGTGTTTGCTTGTACAGAAGTGGGGCAAGTATTCATTGCCCCATACCCAGGGTAACACAGACTGTGTCCTTGATTCAAATTACAGATTTCTTTGGGTTTGAATATTGCTGGAAACATTTTGGATAACGTAAATGCACAACTCAAAAAATAGCAAACATTTGTCTTGTTGTTTTTAGACATTTTAATACTGAAAAGTGAAACATTATATCTGAACATCTGGTATACCTGTGTGGCAGCCTGCTCCGGTCCAACCAGGAGGACACAGACACTTGTTCCAGCGCATGCATGTACCTCCATGAGCACAGGGTGGGGAGCACATGGCTGAAATACACAATCAACATCCATTTCATGCAGCACCAGCAAAAAACTGTGACACTGACATAGTACAGTCACATATATGCTATCAATGTACGTCAGTCAAAGTTTGTACCTGAGCAGCCTAGTCCAGGGTAACCTGGAGGACAGTCACAGCTGTTTGGGGCCACACACACTCCATAGTTCTGACAGGGAGGGTCACACACAGCTGGAAAGGCAAATAAGTCATTAAGCATAATTTACTACCTTTTAAAAAAACAAGATTAGAGCAGTTCCTTTTGCTTCTACTTGTCTGCTCATCCTGAGCGACATATTAGATATTTGATGTCTGACTCACGCTGGCACTTGGTGAGGTCATCAGTGCGTACTTCATACCCCTCTTTGCAGGTGCAGTTAAAGCTACCAGGATGGTTCACACAGAGCTGCTCACAGCCTCCCTTTGTGAAGTCCCTGCACTCGTTCACATCTTATGACAAAAGACAGTGGGACAATTAAACAGACTAACATTTCAAAACAGCCAAACAATCTATGAGACAGCCTGTGTATTTCCCTTTAAACTTATCATTTGAGAGGATCTGGGCACAGCAGAAACATTCAAAGTCATCAAATAAATCTTTAAAATGTCTGCACTTCCTTTTAACCCATCTGATGTGATTTCTTTTAATGAATGCTATCCAGCCTGGCAAGTGCAAAATGAATGAAAAGTTAACTGCAGCCATTTAAACCATCCCTTTAAAATACAGTGTAATGTATAAATAAATAGCTTAATTTCCAGGACTAAATATGCACAATCAGAGCCCACAGTGTGAACTCATCAGCAAAGGTGGCAGCGAGAACAGAAAATCAAGTCTCACCCACACAGCTCCTCTGGTCCTCACCCAGCTTCCAGCCTGCTCGACAGCTACAACGGACCTGGCCCTCCGCCCTCACAGTACATATGTGGTCGCAACCACCATTTCTCAGCTTGCAGGATGTGACATCTGTTCAGGTAACAAAAAAAAAAAAAAAAATATGTGAAGACTTAAAATTTACAGATCATAACAATGTTTTGGGCAGAGCTGAAAAGATTGATTTATTAATTGATAGAATAATAAATTTTTCAAACAAAAATGCCCAGCACTTCTGCATCTTATAATCCAGCAAACTGAATATCTTTATTGTTTTGGACTTTTGGATTTGAGATTTATTAGATGGATTAATTGATATTGAAAGTAATCATTAGTTGCAGCCCTCATATTGGGCAACTAAACTGTCAAATTATTGGACATGTTCAAAAAATGACAGCCCTATAAATAATTAGTTAAAACTATTTTAATTTTACAATTTTAATCCTAAATTTATCTGATAATTAGAGAGACCACAATAGAATGCATACCCAGGTACTATTGTACAAGAATAGAATATATATTCTGCCATATAATTGTTGTCTGCGGGCCATTTTTTTTAAACTGTGATATCAGGGCTACAGTGAGATCATAAAAAACAAAAAATTAAAGGGAACCTACGTACAATACTGTGCTCATTTTCAGGTTCATACATGTATTTTGGGTTCCTACTAGAACATGTTTACATGCTTTAATGTTCCAAAACACTGTTTTCCTCATACTGTCTGTGCTGTACTCACTGTGGATGCATAAAGAGAACCAGATAAAGTGTTTGAGCTGGGGCCTCGTTAATTCCTATGAAAGTTGCTCAGTGGCACATGAAGCCAAAAAAGTTCAACTCCCTGGGTGTATAATTTCCCAGATCTTCTGCATCATCAGGCCCATAGAGCAAGCACAATTTAGACTTCCGTGAGCCGAGCAGCCAATCTCTGATTTCGCTCTATGCTAACTCGAGTGAGAATAAAACTGAATTAATTGTGTGGCTTTTCTAGACTTTCAAAATGTCATCAGACTAAATGGATCAAATCAAGACAGTGAAATTAGTAATTTAGTAAACACTGTGATGAGAAACGTACTGCTGCAGGTGAGGTTGTCTGTGTCTAGCAGCAGAGGCGGAGGGCAGTGGCAAGTGTGTCCTCCTGGAGTGTTGGTGCAGGTGTGAGAGCAGCCGCCTCTTTGGAGTTTACATTCATCAATGTCTGAGCACATACAGACACACACACAGAGAAAAACGCACACACACACACACACACACACACACACACACATACAGATACACACAGAGACACACGGTAAACAACTTTTTTTAAAAGACCATTGCTGTGCTGTGCAACAGATTACTAACTGCAACTGGCTTTCACATCTCACTAATCCTTCAAAAATGCGCCCTTAGGACATTCACTTATATCTGGGCAGAAAAGATGCACACACAGAAAGTGAGATAACATATTCATGGCTGTTTTTGTCTCTGCTGCAGCCTGTTTAAATGAGTAGGTAAACAGCAGTGAGGAGCGAAAGTGTGTCGGTGAGTGACTGACCCACACAGGTGTGTCCATCAATGTGCAGCTGGTAGCCCGGCCTGCAGGAGCACTGGAAAGACCCCTGAGTGTTGACGCAAATGTGTTCGCAGGTCCCATTCAGTGCCAAACACTCATCCACATCTGGAGGGATCGGAGACATTTTGTTAACTCTTCTCTAATGACACAACACAGCTCGTTCAGACTTTAGTCACATATTTGCAATTCATTTTAGCACTTGTATCAACAAGCTTGGAGGGCCAGGTGAGTGGGGTTTGCAACAGAGAACGCTATAATTAGAGGCGGCTTGTTTAGATCAATGGAACTAAAACTGGAATTGGCGTTTGAGGATGATGTACTGGAGAAAGATGGCCCCTGTGATGATGGGACACCATCCTACCTTGGTGCAACATGGGGATTACAGCTCATTTTGAATGCAAAATGTAATTTTTTTCAGAGGGTTCAAACGTAATTATAATTGGTTGCAATGTCTCTGCTTTGTAGTAATATTTCAAACTCCTGTTCCCTCACGCAGCCCAGTTGTGTAGAATCACACTGCTTCTCCTTCCTCTGCTAGACTCACTGTTTCCCCCCAATTCCAGTCTTTCTGCTAACCTAACCCGTTCCAATTATGTTCCAAATGCAAAAAATAATAATAATACAATGGTGGATTTCTTCTCTAAATGAACTCATAACCATAAGCAACTCTTTTCTGATTAATATACTTTATCGTGTTATTTCTGCTGTACATTCCAATGGATGGAGAATCTGAATGTAAATAACCACCTAATAGTAAAAATTATTGAAAATAATTGGTCTTAACAGACCTTTTTTAAACAAAGAACACAAATTTATTTATTTTTCATGGATGCTTAACTAATATCAATGAATAAAGCGATGCTTTAAAACCATCTGCATACATATTTTGTGTTGTATTTGCCATCACAACTCAAAATATCCTTAACTTCTGAAGGACCTCCAAAAAAACAATGTTCAAAACCTCCTGAGATGAATATTGCATAATCCACAGGATGCATTAAAAGATGATCAGAAAAACAAATCAGAACAGCATTTCCCTATTTTCCACATTTAATTTTCCAGTAACACTTGGATCCTCCATCCGTTCTGTTCATTTTGAAAACATTCTGTGTAAAAGCTGTGAAACCTTTGTATGATATTTCATATATTATATTGAGATATTTTGATATCTCATGTTTACACAGTTTAAACATAAATTATGTACGTTAACAATATGATAAATAGATTAAAATATGCCTTGAGCTTCCTCCTTGCCTCCATGTCTGTTAAATTAAAGCTGGGACATGCTCTCTGACCCCCTGGTACCTAGGGTATAGGAACTTCTGGTTCCAAAGGTACCATACTGGAAGTATGGGGGCTTTTGTCTCCTGGTTCTAGCTTCATACACTGAACAAAAATATAAACTCAAAAGTTTTATAAAGGATCCAATAAGCTTCTTTTCCTATGCACAAAAAGGGCTCAGCTGTCTCTTTGTTCACAAATTTTGCCAACATAATCCATAATCCACAATCCATCTGACAGGTGTGGCATATCAAGATGCTGATTAAACAGCATGATTACTACACAGGTGAGCTTTGGGATGGTCACAATAAAAGACCACACTAAAACGTGCAGTTTTATCACACAACACAATGCCACAGATGTCGCAAGTTTTGGAGAAGCGTGCAGTTGACATACTGACTGCAGCACTGTTTGTTAGAGCTGTTGGCTGTGAACTGGATGTTCATTTCCCTACCATAAGCCATCTCTGGTGTTGCCTAATCACGCTGTTTAATCAGCATCATGTCAGTGAGCACTTTGTCCCCCTGACATGATGCTGTTTAATCAGCATCATGTCAGTGAGCACTTTGTCCCCCTGACATGATGCTGTTTAATCAGCATCATGTCAGGGGGACAAAGTGCTCACTATTACAAATGTAAACAAATTTGTGAACAAAAACAGAACTAAGCTTTTTGTGTGAAGAAAAAAACTATTAGATATTTTATTTCAGCTCATGAAAAATGGGAGCTAAACCAAAAGTGTGTATATATTTTTGTTCAGTGTTTCACAAGGGTGGTACAGATCTTCTCGTCTGACTCATGGCAAGAAGCTAATGTGCATATTTCTATTCCCTTCATCACGCTAAGTTGTTGTGACTGGATCAACACCCTGCTCCTGAGCTGTGTTTTACCTGTGCAGTTGAGTCCATTCTGGTCCAGCTGGTAGCCTGAGGCACACTGGCAGCTGTACCGTCCCGGTTCGTTGGAGCAGTTGTGTTGACAGTGGCCGTTGTTTAGAGCACACTCATCAATGTCTGTAAACAAGGACAACCCTGAAGGACTGGTGTCTGGTCACTGCTGTGTGCCCAAGTGCTGCTGGCACATGCACGTAATCATTTGCATCACACAAGCATCACTGGCAGACCCTTAGTGATACTGAGCACTACTGATGTGGGAAACACACACACTGCTTACCCACCAAAACAAGAGTGTCCATCTCCGTTGAAGCCCTGGTAGCACTGGCAGAAATAGGAGCCAATGATGTTGCCACAACGAGCGTTGGTGTCACACCCGTGACCACCTGATGCACACTCATTCTCATCTGGAAGAGACCAAACACAGATTTATTTTAACAGCCAGGTCCAAAACTCAGTTCATTTCCATTCAATAATCATTATTCTGCCACTGGGAATCATTTTAATGGAAGGCATAACAGCGAGCATTAAAACACATGCACACAAGGAAGCTGACTCGTCTACAGGAAACAGATTTTTCCGTGGAGGGACGTCGGCGCTAATTGCTTACCTTCGCAGTGTGTGCCGTTTCCCCGGTAACCCGGTTGACAAACACACTTGTAGCTCCCAAGCGTGTTCTCACACACACCTCGACCATCACACACCGCAGGACTCTCTGTACATTCATCCACATCTGGGACAGAGAAAGAGAATTTTACAAACACACAGTACATACATCTTTCCATTCACTTGTTGCTCTGACATCATTTGCAACAAAACATTTTATTGCTGATTAAAAAGCAACCGCTGTCTGTGAATGCACCCCTCTAATTTAAGTCACTGAATCATTTACATGTCACCAAACCCTAATCAAGTCTTTATTAAGCACAACTCATTAAAATCTTGTCCCTGAGACACTATGAGGAGCTGCTGTAGAATATAAAGGCTCAGACACACCAAATCAAACTTCGAACCTGACGAAAGCAGACTGTTGCGTCGCTTCATGTTGCCTATGTCTCTGCCAAAAAGTTGCACTTGAACCCACTGCAAAGACTAAAGCCAACAGCCGACTAGCATGTACATTCTGTGCCCATGTGAGCGGAAATAACTCTAGCGGCAGGGGGAAGTTGTCTGTATCAATTATCGACAGCACAGATTCAAGGTGCCAGTTAAGGGTAGTTTGCATTGATTTAACTTCTTCTTGACTTTAGCTGTTTGTTTGCTTCCCTCACTTCCAGTTCTCCTTTTGTGCGCTGAGATGAACTGCCAGACGGAGTGATTTCACTTACCAACGGATTCTGCCATCTCTGAGATAGATTCAATATGCTGAATCAGCCAAAAACGGCCGACAAGGGCCAACAAGGGCCAAGTAGTACCAAGAGTACAAGACACACCGCAAAAACTACGGCAACAGATGCCCATTAACACTGATTGATGGCGGACCGTTGGCTCAGTTGTCCAACTCCACATTAAATACTTTTACATAGCAGTTAAAAATAATAATCATGGAAATCGTAGTAAAATATGGGTAACAGGGACTGACCTTTTCCAAACACTCCAAACTTTGGTCATGATTTCATTGTTCCTTTGACATTTTAACCTCTCATAAAGCAAGCAGCATGTGTTAAACACAGAAAGCACATCATACCTTGACACACGGTGTAGTTTGGACACACAGGACCTGGGACCAGAAGTGCAGCAGAATCACAGATAACACAAGGGAGATGTGAGGACAAAGTATTGGGAAGATTCCAGAGGACAAGGGAGGAAATTAGTCATTAATGCAAAGGTGAAAGAGCAGAGACAGGAAACAAGAACAAAAAGTGACAACGCAGGCAAGCAGCAAAGCAGCAGATTAAGCTCTCTATTCCTGCAAAGCCTTCCTTCCTGTCAGCAGAAGTTATTAAGTCTGGGGCAACTCAAGTGAAATATGAGAAACTCACAACACCAGAACAAATCTGGTCATCAGTCTCATCCAGCTGTAGTGAACCTTAACAGCAGACTTACCAACACAGGCAGGGGCCTCTGCTCTAAAGCCTGGCCGGCACTGGCACACGAAGCTGCCGGGAGTGTTCACACACACGTTGCCAAGCTCACGGCGACACTGCTCCTCGAAGCTGCACTCATCCACGTCTACAGAGAGGAGAAACCGAGAACTATAATAAGGAGCTTTCACTTGGATTATACAGGTGTGACAACACCCAAACATCCTCTCAGAGTCCTTGGGGAAACATTTTACCTTTACTACCTCAGCACACTCGCTCTACATGCTAGATAAAATGCTTCTGATCTTTTATTGTACATCTACATTCCAAAGTCATGCACACCAGATGTTAACATGAGCCTCACCTACACAGCTTTGTCCATTTAGAGCCATTACATATCCTGCAGAGCACGAGCAGCTGAAGGAGCCAGGGGTGTTTCTGCATTCAGCGTCACCCTGGCAGGCCTGCAGACCCGTCACCGCAGCCAGAGCACACTCGTCTACGTCTGTAACACCCATATGACACACATGCATTACGACCATACTACACAGGGCTAGAATGGTACACATAATCATCTCTCCTTCCAACATGGTCTCACACACACACACACACACACACACACACACACACACACACACACAGAGCACATTCCCTCCGCCTCTCTCTCTCACACACATAACTGACGAACCCTGGCACCCTCCAGCACCCATCAGGTAACCACGGAGACAGCTACAGGAGTAAGAGCCGGGGGTATTAGTGCAGCTGGCATGGAGACCACATGGTCCTGGCCCCTTTCCATCACACTCATCAACATCTGTTGGGTAAAGAGAAGATAATACATTGCATCTAACTGACATCACTGTATGCAGCTTATCATATAACAGGTGCTACATGTGGTATACTGATGGATATAATTTCAAATAGCATTAAAATATCAAATGTGTAATTGTTGTAAAGACAGCAGATAATAGCTGAGACGGGTGGTCGCCTTTTTCTAAAGACTAGTCCTGTTACTCACCCTCACATTATGGAAATCTCCTGTGTCACTTATTTAAATATTGAGACTCAGAAGACTCAAAGTTTGGATATTATTTACATAATTGGAGCCCTTGGGATGTAAGAAACAAATCACAAATGTTTTTCTTCTCAAAACTGATATTTCTTAATGTCCTACAACCATGAATGAATTATTGAGTGGGCCTACCAGGCACAGGCCCAGGTGCCTTAAGTGTCCGGGCCCCTGGCCTTCACAAAATGTCACTCAAAGTAACACATACCAGCCTGGAATATTTACAATGACAACAAAGGACACAAATAGACTCTGAAGGGCCACAAACCAATACAAAGAGACACAAAAAACACCACAGCAAGATAGGAACAAGACATAAACTAACGACAGAAAGGGCAGAACAACCACAGACAAAATGACCACAAAAATGACGCAAAATTGCCTTCAAGAAACAAATTGCAAGACACAAATCAACCAAAAACTACATAATTACCTCATAGAGACAAAACGTTATTTCAAAGAGACACAAAACAACTACAAAGAGACACAAAACAACTATTAAGAGACACAAGACAACTACAAAGAGACACAAAGCAATCACAAAGAGACACAAAACAACTATTAAGAGACACAAGACAACTACAAAGAGACACAAAGCAATCACAAAAAGACACAAAACAACCTCAAAGAGACACAAAACAACTAGAAAGAGACAAAAAAATACCACAAAGAGACACCAAATTACCTCAAAGAGACACAAAACAACTAGAAAGAGACACAAAACAACTATGAAGAGACAAAAAAATACCACAAAGAGACACAAAACAACCTCAAAGAGACACAAAACAACTAGAAGAGACACAAAGCAATCACAAAGAGACACAAAATAACTATAAAGAGACACAAGACAACTACAAAGAGACACAAAACAATCACAAAGAGACACAAAACAACTATAAAGAGACGCAAAACAACTAGAAAGAGACAAAAAAAATACCACAAAGAGACACCAAATTACCTCAAAGAGACACAAAACAACTATGAAGAGACACAAAACAACTAGAAAGAGACACAAAACAACTATGAAGAGACAAAAAAATACCACAAAGAGACACAAAACAACCTCAAAGGGACACAAAACAACTATAAAGAGACACAAGACAACTACAAAGAGACACAAAACAACTATAAAGAGACACAAAGCAATCACAAAGAGACACAAAACAACTACAAAGAAATATAAAACTATGCAGAAACACAAAACAACTATGCAGAGACACAAAATTACCTCAAAGAGACACAAAACTACTAAAAAGAAATGCAAAACAACTAGACAGAGACACAAAATTGCCACAAAGAGACACTAAATTACCCCAAAAAGCAATAAAATCACCTCAAAGAGACACAAAACAACTACAAAGAGATGCCAAACAATCAGAAAGAGACACAAAACAACTAGACAGAGAAACAAAATTACTACAAAGAGACACAAAACAACCAAAAAATACACAATTACCTCAGAGACAAAAAGTTATCTCAAAGAGAAATGAAGCAACTACAGAAAAGCAGCAAAATCACCACAAAGTCTTTGTATTTTGCTCCTGTGTAGAAGAGGTGATGGGGCCCATTATCTCATAGTCTGCCCATGTTTATAACACGTCCAGTGGACATCGAGTGGGTCTTTTCCACAAAATGTACTATACAGTTCAGAATATTTACATGATGTTGTGTTTTGTTTGGCTGTGTGTTATTGCTGAATTCCTGCAAAAAACTAGCTGTAAATAGTTTAAAAATGCAGAGTAGACACTGCCCACCATTCTTATCACCAACTGCATCATTTGTTTAATTACACTTATTTCCCAAACTGAACTCAGTACTGATTTATTGATGTTCCAGTGTAACACACGGCACCGTCAGTTAAACACCTGGTACTGTCGCTGCTTCTGTCCCTCCTCACCTTTACACCCTGCAGCCCCCTCCAGACTGAAGCCCACAGGGCAGGCACAGTTGTCACCATCCTTTACCAGTCCAGATGGACAGCCACAGCCTGTGCTGTTCTCCAGCAACACCTGGTTTCCTGGACACTGGGGAGGAAGACTGGGGCTCGGGGAGACTGTGGTGGTCAAGGGAGCTGCTGCTGTAAAAGAGACAAAGAGGGTAATTTTGAGAGAAACTGAAGGGCAAAAGAGAACAATGCAACAGCCAGTATCCTCACCTGTGGTAGTCGAGGGAGCTGCTGCTGTAAAAGAGACAAAAGGGGTAATTTTAGGAGAAATCTGAAGGGCTAAAGAGACCAAAGCAACAGCCAGTATCCTCACCTGTGGTAGTCAAAGGAGCTGCTGCTGTAAAAAAAAAAAAGACAATAAAGGTAATTTTGGGAGAAACTGAAGGGCAAAAGAGAGTGCAGCAAGAAACCAAAATCCTTACCTGTAGTAGTCAAGAGAGCTGCTGCTGTTAAAAAAAAAAAAAGACAGAGAAGGTAATTTTAGGAGAAAGAGAAGGGCAGAAGAGAACAATGCAACAGCCAGTATCCTCACCTGTGGTAGTCAAAGGAGCTGCTGCTGTAAAAAAAAGACACAAAAAGGGTAACATTAGGAGAAAGTGAAGGGCAAAACAGAACTCAGCATCAGCCAAAATCCTCACCTGTGGTAGGTGCATGGGTCTGTGTAGTTTCACTGAGATTTCCAATGGCATTTTCGGTCACCTCACTCTAAAACAGGAGAAACCAACTGTTTAATCCATGCACATCATCCAACAAGGACATTTCCAACATGGAAAACAAAACACTTTCATCTCCAAGTGTGGAGGATTTTCTTGGTCACTGGCCTGGCTCTTGGCCAGCTCCTCCTCTGTGTGTTTCAGGACTTCATTTTCCTCAGGGCTGTTCAGAGGCTCGGACACAGACAAAACCAGCAGCAGGGCTGAGAGGAGAGTCCTGAGGTGAGTCATCACCTGGATCTGTGAGGAGAGGAGGAGACAGCAGGCCAAAGACAAACAGCTCAGAGTGTTTAATAATGCAGAAAATGACCTGAACTTTGGGTGGAACTTTAGAGCATGAGACAATAAAGGTGAATGAGTGTGGTATGAATTGTGTGCAGCAGTCCCAGCAGCTATACAGTGCATGTCTGGGCAGGCAGAACAACACAGGGGTAAGAGCACCCTGTTATTAAGTTCACATCTCCCCCCTGGGCTGTCTGCGCAGAACAAAAGATTCAGCAGCTGCAGCACAGCTTCATGCTTTAGATACAGTCAATTTCAAAATGTAAAAAGCAGCGGTGCTTATGGAAAACATCTACCACAATTAAAAAAAAAAAAAGAAAATCATAAATGCTTCCGCGGGACTATCTTATAGAGTAAGAAGCGACACACAAGCTTAGTAAAAGTGAAACAAACTAAGCCGACTTACCGGGTTAGATCTACTCGCGCGTATGAACGGGCTCGTGTCACCAGGAAATAGACGGCGACAGCGTCCAGATGTTCAAAATGCTCCTCTTATCTTCTCCAGATGCGGACTCGTGCAGCCGCCAGCCAGCTCTGTGTCAGTCTGGGGGGCTGAGCGCTATAACTTACAGCAGTGACTCTACATCCTGTCCAGGGACTCTGCACTTCCCATTCCTCAAATCCCAAAGCACCGCTAAAGAGAGTCAGCAGGCAGTCAGGCAGGCTGCTCCGTGATGTGGCCCTGCTGTGAACCCTGACATCAAGGTCATAAAGCAGTCAGGAGTCAGGAGGCTCGGTCAGCCAGGGAACATGGGAGGTCAAAGAGACTCCAAGAGCGAGTTCATTAGGTGAAGAGACTGCTTATAACATCAAGGCTGATGGTGCAAACATCTGGGTTTTTTTGTGACAGCATGTTTGGGTGGAACTTTACTTCAGGAAGTTTAGAGTGAATTCAGAAGAGGGTATTTTCACAGTGGGCTTCATAATTGAATACTCTATACATTGTATATGTGTTCATGTATACAACACTGAGTCATAGCTTTATCTATGAAGCATCTGTGTGACAGTGGTGGGAAGTAGTACAATTTTGAGGCAGTTGTACATCAGCATTTCCATTTTATGTTGCTACTACTTCTACTCCACTACATTTCAGTCAGGAGAGACTCATTTTTTATAGTGAAAAGAATATCTATTAGCTGAAAACATGAGAAACTCTTTGGCCCCTAGAGATGGTATGCTTTAAGGTGGGGGATGAATCCGTAGTCAAATGGGGACTCCTTGGGGTCTAGACGCTGGTGGTGGCAGAGGCGGTGAAGATAAGACGGACTCTGGATATGATGGCTGAGAGAGATCGTGGCAAAGTTTGATTTTATAACTAGGAGAGATAACAACAGCTGATTAGATTATAATGTATTATAATATACCTAGGTTAAGCCACCCAGCGTATTGAGCAATTTAAATTACCTCCACCTTTAACAGCTGCAACATGAAAGTGATGAAACATGCATGTATCAATAATTATAATTCAATTTATGCTTCTGAAATGGGTCATTTTGCATAATAAGTACTTTTAATTTTGTTACTTTATTAATATTCAAAAGCTTGCCTGGGACCACACCTTTGAATCCGCCCACTCTACTGAGTCTAAAGATTAAGTGATGACTTTGATGTTCATAGCTTTTTCACTGATTGAATGTTTTGTAGCCGCCAGCTGATATCTTTATTTTGTGAAAGAGGTTGCAGAGAGCCACAATGAAGCTGAGTAGACATTTTTATGCCTTAACTTTAACAAGAACAAGAGATTAGAACACCACAGAGGCACAAGAAGCTCGCCTGGGTCCAGACCTTTGAATCTGCCCACTCCACTGAGTTCAAGTTCAAGCTGAAGATGAAATGATGGGAATAGAGTTGACAGTTCTGTCTGATATCAGTCCATTTTAAAGCTAATACTTAAGTAAGTAAGATTTTGAATGCAGGACTTTAACTTTGTAACTGAATATTTTTACACTGTAGTACAACTATTACTCACGTAAAGCTCTGAACACTTCGCCCATCACTGCTGTAGGAGTTTATTTTTCAATGATGATCTCAGATCACATATTGTATATTCGGTGTGTCCCTAGTTTAAGGACAGAGGAAGACAGCCTTCATGTGTTCTGCTCCAGCAACCACTTGGAATAATCTGCAAAAGGAATTTAAAGGGATTAATCTGATTTTTTCCCCTACTTTGAGCTGCATTTTAGTATCATAATCTGTTTTTAGCAGCAAACCAAGTGTAAAGAAGTGTCTGTTTATTATAGGCATGCTAGAACAGTAGTTTATTTTTGTGCCTGTAGCTGTGACTTTTTAAATGTCTGTAATCGTTTGTATACAGAAGTCAATACAGACTATAATGTTAAGTATTTAATGGGTTATGATGGTTTTTATTTGTTCCCCTCCCATTAGAAACCATCAGAAATCTTCTAATGGTTTTTAATGTTTCTCCTCTCTATCCTAGGATCATGCACACAGCCGCCTAAATAAACTTTATAACAACATCTAGGAATATAACATATAGTCTATACAACTAATATCATCATTAAATGTCAAATAAACACATAAATACTTCAATATGGCAAAAAAAATGTGTTTAAAAAAAGGAGACAAATATTATGCCATCGTCTTTAAGAATAAAATTTATTAAGCTTATCTTATGAAGCTAAAGTGAAATTTTACAAAATACTTTCATATTGTTTTTATGAATGACAGCTTAATTGGGGAAAAAAATATTAAAATAATTTTATAGTGTTCTAATATCAGCACACATTGTATTCAGATTGCATCTACTGTGTATGAGCTACGTGCAGCCACAATGACTTTGACGGTCGTAGCTTTTATCATGATTGATGATTTAACACTTTGTAGCTGCCAGCTGATATCTTTATTCTGTGAGAGAGGTTGCAGAGAGCCACAGTAAACATTTTTATGCTTTAACTTGCAAGACCAAGGCATTAAAACACCACAGAGGCACAAGGAAAGCAGCAACATCTAATGCAACAACAGATAGAAGTGACTGTGAAACAATAGAGACTAGTTTAAACATTTAGTTTAAGGCAAATGTTTCATTTACAAAAAAAAATATATATTGTAACAAGGGGACTGTGGACGGTGCAGAACTGGGCAGTGATTCAATATTTTGCATGATCTTTTATCTTGATGGAAATATTTACATCAGTTTACAACACAAAAATTACACCAACAGTCTAAATTTCTAACAAAAAGAGATCTAATGCAAATTTGGTGATTATGGGAGTTGTAGTTTTATCAGTCCTTTTTAACCATGCATGTCAAAACACTGTACAATAAGTAAGCATCATATATATTGATATCAAATAATTAAGAATTATTTCTGTTTGTGTTTTTTAGTCCTTTGCTGACTTGCAGATGGCAGTGGAGGTTTTCTTTCATATTGGTGGAAGCGACCACATGACATGACAACACACAACACGCAAGTACAAGTACACAGTGAAGTGGCTCTCAACGTTGTGCCATCAAAGTTCAAGGGTGTCCAGGTTTTCACTCAAACAGACTGTAGTAGCTGATGCCTCAGCTGATCACGAGTACACTTTGAGATATTCATTCATTAAGCTGCAAGTGAGGTATTTGATTTTGACCTTGATCCTTACTGACAATAAATAAATAAATAATATTACACCAAATTTCTTTTTTAAATAAATACAAAGACCACAACAAAGCATACACACACTTAGGGAAAATCTCCGTGTGCTGAACAACTCATAAAAATCAAAGAATGCCTCCCACAGTCTGAGATAATATGAGTAATATATTGTGTAATACAATGTTATTATAGCACTGAATAATATGAAAGTCATAAAACATAACCAGGGATGCACCAATCCAATGTTTTCAGTCCAGATACTGCTACCAGTGTTTTATTAATGAGCTGTATGCCTCACTGTGTTGAAGTGACTGGGATCATTCTTACAGTATATATTTCATATGTAAGGCAACATCAGGCTTGACTTAAACATTGTGTTCCTAAATCTATAAATCAAAATGTAACAAATAAATACATAGGTTTAAATTTTGTGAATTTATTATTAAAATAATAGATCGTACACCAGTAACCGTAACTTGGTGACATAGCAAGCAGGAAACACACCCTTACAGCTGACGTGTTTGTTGTCAGCTCCCTCTGCTATGGGGTCTACCAGCACTGCTGAGACATTACGTAGTATGTGCACATGTAATCCGAGATACACATGGAACTGAACTTAATAAAACGGGCCCCATTGTCATGATACCTAATCCAGCTATTTGAATCAGTATTGGACAGATATCAGACATCAGTATTGCATTGGCGTGTCCCTAATGATAACCCATTTCAACTACTCAGCTGAGTGATGAATCATTTGTGGGTCGGCTCCATAGGAAAAAGTCTGGATATCAAATGTTCAGCAGGTTTTGCTACAGCATCAGTGATTGCATTAAACACTGAGCAAGACAGTTTGTCAGTTTGTGGGTTATCTGGTGAAACTATTTACTTGGTAATTGATTATTCTTCTATCATTAGGCTAAATCTCAGCTCTGCAAAGTTTGCAATTCTTTAATTTGACCAGTGAGGCTACGAGGACATCTCGGAGCTGATCTTTATAAATTTGTTACCACAGTGTCTTATGGGAAATGCATATGAGATTCACAGGCTCTGTCTTAAAATGTGTGTAAAATGTCAAATGATTTCAGGATCATGTGGCCAACACCCGCTGGAGCCAGTGACCTGCACAGAAGCAATTCTTGGTGAATGTCTTATTAGCTGAAGACCTATAAGAGAAGAGTGAGGGCCACCACTAGAAGGGTGTGTCCATCTGGCTGCATTTTGCAGCAGGTGACACCACACCATAGCTCCCCTCCTGCCACCTCAGCCACTGCATGTGGACCTCTTTCTGGACCTGCCAAACACATACATACACAATCAGAAAATGCAGCATAAGGCTGTTTTCACAGTAGAAAGATGATGTTGTTGCTGCACTGTATAGTTTAAATCGTTATGCAAAAAAAATAATAAACATGATCTAATTTAAATTTCCAGTCTCGAAGATCTGTGTTTCCTTCTCTTTGCGGGCACCCATGGCGATAAGCAGTGATTATAGTGTGTTTGTTGGCTGACTTAAGGCTTGAAACCAGGCTGGTGAATTTATTTATATTAGCTTGTTTCATGAGCCCTGCAGCTGGCGAGATGAAAGGGTTACCACAGTATGGATGTTATGTGTGTGTGCGTGTACCAGTATGTATGTTTAGGTGTGTGTGAGAATGGATTATTAATGACTGTGTACTGTTTGTGATATTTTTCTGGGAATGTTGCCACAGACACCCGGTTATAAATACAGCAGACATGAGGCTTTTCATAAGTGGGCCAACCAATTTATTTGAATGAAAATCTCCAAGATGATTACTTTAATATGTTCACACAACACTTCAATATAATATACTATTGTGTGTGTCTTTTATATCTGGACCTTGAGTCTGTCAATAAAGATAATAAAAAATACTGAAAGCAATGGCCTGACATTTTGGAAATTGTGAAGTAAGATGAGAAAATCAATCCTGCTGTCGTCTGTCATTCTGTTTAATATAAGGCTACAACCAGCAGCTGGTTAGATTGGCTTAGCTTAGCACAAATGGTTATGTGTCGGATAATCTCTTGGCCAGGAGCGGCACTTCTTGGAGTCAACACTGGTTGCCTGGCAACTGCTGGATGCCAGGAAATAGTCCCATAAAATAGCAAACTGTCTTTTATACACTTTGCTGTTTGTACGACTTAATCAAACAAAATATACTGTACACTACTGTGTTAATTAGTGAGTTTTAGAGTTGCTGGTAGGTGCATGTTGTCACCTTTAGAGAGAGCCAGGCTAGCTTTTCCTCCTCTTTCTCGTCTTTATACCAAGCTAAACTAACAGGCTGCTAACTGTAGCCTGAGGCCCCGGTCACACAGAAAGTGTTTTAGCAGCTGGAGGTTTTTTGTGTTTAATGAGAATGAGAAGCCTTTTGCTCGCTGTTTTTGCGTTGCTACGCGCCTCACGTTTCTGCACTCTAGGCGCCTGGTGTTTTTGCTGAAGTGCTCAGAACTCCTCAATATGAAAAAAAAAAAAAAAAAAATCAACTCAGAGCAGCGAAGTGCCCCTACGTCATCGCCACTTGTTTCCCATTGTCCAATTGGATGATTTGAGAAGCAGGCTTACTGTGGTGGTCATGACAACAAGTGTACAGAAACTGGTGGTAGCTGTTGCTGGATACCCAGAGCTATACGACTTTACAAACAGCAGTTACCATGTACCCACACAGATCTCCGTTTCTCTGTGCCCAACTAACTATTTACAGACAGCCTCTCACCCTCTGACAGACCTACAGCAAGTACCCTCTGCCTGTCCATTTTAGGAACTAGCTATTAATTACTGTGAGATAATTCGGTAGTTTTAACAAGCCAAAATAAACAGTACATTGATTACATGGGAAGGTTAGGGTAAGGAGGTGATGGGGTGGTCGCCTAGCAACAATCAAAAGGCATGCAAGCGTTTTTTTACTTGTGGCATTCAATTTTAAAAAAGGCAGCATGGTGCACCTCACGTCTTGCAAGCTGCAAAACATTTTCTGTGTGATCGGGGCCTTAGGGTGCGCTCGGAAACACTCACTCAAGGTGCCAGAGCACACTCTTCGGAGCACCGTTGGAGTGCACTGTTGTGTTATTCAGAACACCACACTCTCAGAGCAGCAGAGCACCAAGCTGAGTGAATGTGTAATAATTTTAACTGTATGTAGAAATGGAACGCTCTGTTTCTTCGAACAACAACGCTCCCATTTTAGTGTAGAGCATCAGATTAGTTAAACGAACGCAGCCTTATATCTAATGGACAGACATTGAAGTGATGTTGATCTTCTCACTCTCTGCAGCAAAGCAAATATGTGTATTTCCTACTATGTTCCACTATTTCTTCACACTTTTAAAAACAGGAACAAAAACTTGAGTCTTGACAGGTAAAACTTGAACACTAAATTCAATCACTTGTTCCCCCTGCATCACACGTCATTTTCTGGGACATAAAGTCACCTTTATTGCATCATGTCATGGGGGTATCAGTCAAATTTATGAGGAATCAGATATCATACATTTTCCTTGGCATCAGAACGTCATTCACTGATAAACGACAGCTGTAATTTATCTAAACCGTATCATTTTAATCTACAAGAGGATATAGGTGTAAAATAAATTAACACACCCATTAGTCTGTGATAATTGAGTGACTTCTACGTATTAGTCATGAGGCCCTAAAGCACCAAACAGATAAACACTGTTTCCTGTGCACTGAGTATTCAACACAGACTGCGTGAGGTCGACCTAATGTTAATGTTGGCGGTTACATAAGTGCAAGGGGTCCTTCTCTTATGCAACGAGGGAAAGAGAGGTGCAAATTACTTTTGCTTTGAACAGTTCACCCCTCACTGGTGTGTGATCTGGGTACACAGGTTATTGTGCAACAGAGAGCTGTAAATTATCTGTGTGCTTTGTTGAATGATGTTAAAGTAAATGCATGAAAGAGCTGTGGCATGTACTGACCTCCTGATTGAGGAAGCAATAGAGGATCGCTACAAGAAGCCCCTGTAAGAGAGATGGTTTTAATCATTAACATCTAGAACAAGTCTACACCATTAAAAGGTCGCTCATGTGAAGATGAATAAATATCAGGTGACAAGCGATAGCTGACACGCCCAAGATGTAAAATATGTTAGAAAAATCTATTATAGTATGTTTCTGTCACACAGCCAGCAAACAAGAGTGAATAATGAGCGGGTTGGATTTATATCTCAATAATACATTGTAGGCTGTTTGTAATCTCAAGGAGGAGGAACTCTGCTGCCTTTGCTTTTATCTTTCTACTCATACATGTAGAAAAAATAGACTAAGGCTTGGGCAGTATATACTTTTTCATACCTTCATACATCCTTACATTTCACCAGGGCATGCAGGATATGATAGTATTTGTGTGGAAAAAAAACCCACACATATTAATTGGTCTGTTCGTTGTTCCAACAATCACCAGGTTTGGTCGAAATAAACCTTAATTCACAAATTTAGATGTGAAAATATGCTTTCTCTACATGCTCTCGTCTCTGTTGTCACTCTCTGCCATTGCTGACTGGCTGTTTACAGTCCTGTAGCATTATCCCCACCACTCATAGTGGCCATCTTTCTCGGCTCAGCTGCCTGTGAACTGGTAGAGACTGACCTCTGGTGGAGTGTGTTGTGCACTACAATACATCCTTAATACAGTATCTCTGTAGAAGTTTAATACAGGGGTCAACAACCTTTACTGTCAACAGAGCCCAGCCTGGTCTCATTCCGAAGTTGTCAAATACTGGCGCTTGGTAAGTGACTTCCAGTGTCAGGCACCCAAAAAAAAGCCTTCCCATCGTTATTGTGTAACAGTGCTTTACCGCATCAGGGGGAAACGCAGCCGGACAACAATGTATGTTAAGGGGGCAAAAGTCTGAGTAGGGTGGGCAGGAAGGGTGATGGATAGATCCAACAACCACCGACTTTCACCCGGGAGGCTGGTGTTCACTTACTATATGATATATACTATACTTTGTGAAGCCAAACCCTAATCCTAAACCCAACCACGTGCTTTTGTTGCCTTAATCCAACCATATACGTGTGTTGGCTAAACGTAACCACGTGCGTTTGTTGATGTAGTGTGTTTATTTTGAAAGCGACTGTATGCAAACAGTACATTTCCTGTGAAAATGGAAGTGTAGTTTTTTAACACTAAACTAGCCTATAAACATTACTTACAGATCTGATGAAACATTCATTAACATATTTTACCACAAGGTAGCTATTCTGCAGTGGGCTATGTATGATTATTTGGTATTTCAACTTTTCAGAGTTGCCTGCTGAAGCCAAAAAATCTGTCCATGCAGCGTTAAATTCTCTATTTTCCATTGAGACTTTTTCTTTTTTGGATTTCGAGTCTATAGCTAGTCTACGACTACGATTCATGACTAGCCACCACTATTAAGATTTGGCTAAATTTAAACGAAAAGGTGCCAGGCCGTAGGCAGATGATGCACATTTCAGTTGAGGAAGTCTTAAAACATTTTTTTACTTGGTGGATGAGCTGCATATTTTTTCAGTTGGCGAATGAAAGAATCACTTTAGGCCTACGACAATAATAAATCAAAATTAAAAAGTAAAAATCACAAAAAAAAGATGTATTAATAAATTATACTTCCTGGATCTCTAAATACCCTGCTATACCATAATACCTTCATACCACACAAACCTAATTAAACTTCCTACTTTCACCTCTTTCTGGGTTGTTATGGCTATTGAAACACTTCGCACTGAATTAATTTAAATTCTCAACAAGAAGACAGGCAGTAGCAGAATCCAATTTAAAGAGCTAGCCGGCAAACCAGCCTGTGCCATGGCATGAAGTGGAGGAAGCCAATTTTGACTTTTCTGTAATTGCATGTCTACAGTTGATGCAAACACTCCCAGCAACCCAGCACTGCAGAGCCTTTTTGTACTAATCAATTTTTTTTCATACTGCTTTTCTAAGCAGCTAGATCAGTGACAGTAAGTTTTGGCATTGAAAATAAAGTTTGGCATTGAAAAGGGAAACACTGACACTGAATTAAGTTCCACTGAAAAATAAAACATAGGCATTAAATATGACTTTGTTTTTTGTTTTTTTTTGTCTTCTGAAGTGTTTTTCAATGACAATCTTCTGACTCTGAATGACTCCTCTTGGCCCAAAGTTCTTCAAGAGTTACACGAAGAAAAAAAAAATCTGAAGATTGTCATTGAAAAACACATAAAATGCTAAATCCATCCATCCATCCATTTTCAACCCCTTATCCACAGTCAGGTCATGGGGGCAGCAGGCCGGGCAAAGCATTCCAGACGTCCCTCTCCCCAGCTATGCTTTCCAGCTCCTCCTGGGGCCCCTGAGACATTCCCAGGCCAGATGAGATGTGTAATCCCTGCAGTGTGTTCTGGGTCTGTCCTCTACCAGTGCAGAACACCTCCAACGGGAGGCACCCAGGAGGATCCCGATCAGATGCCTGAACAACCTCAACTGACCCCTTTTGATGCACAGGAGCAGCAGTTCTACTCCGAGCTCCCTCCGGATGTCCGAGCTCCCTACCCTGTCTCTAAGGCTGAGCCCAGCCACCCTTCTGAGGAAACTCATTTCAGCCGCTTGTATCTACAACCTCATTTTTTCGGTCATTACCCAGAGCTCATGACCATAGGTGAGGGTTGGGACGTAGCTGGACCAGTAAATCGAAAGCCTTACCTTCTGGCTCAGCTCTCTCTTCACCACGACGGTCCGACCCAGCACCCGCATCACTGCAGACGCTGTGATGCCTGTGTTTTATTTTTCAGAGGAACCTTTTTCAGTGCGAATGTGTCCTTTTATTTATTTCCTTTTGGTTTTAGTTTCAATTCCAGAACTTACTGTCACTGTTTGGTGATCCCCTGACTTTTCCTATAGTGCCATCATCAGGTCAAATTTTCACTTTGTCCAATACATTGTTTTATGATTAAATACATGCAAAAACTAATTACAGTCCCATCATCGCTGATAGATAGAATGCACTCCCATGCTCACTGATCTGACAAACAACAAAGGTTTATGACAAGATAAGCTCCTCTAAAGAGCTACCATTCTGGGTATGGGTTGGAGTGTGTGTGTGTTGAGCATGCACAATATATATCACTGTCAGAATACTGGGTGTTTATACACGTGTGTGTTTGTACCTGGAAGGATCCAATGCAGAGCTCGATACAGAAGCGCAGGCTAACATTGAAGTAGTCGGGCAGAAAATTGAAGACCATGTAGTGAGTGCCAAACAAAGGGATGAGGAGGAGGGTGGACTTAGTCAGGCGTCTGTTGCACAGAAGGAAAGAAACAAGATGCAGAGGGTGAAGCTACCTCGGGGAGCCATTAAGTGCAGTGTCTAATCTGAATGCTGCTCCGGATGGCATCACGCATGCAGGCATGCTAATCATCCAATGCCAATCAAGAGGATGCTTGCTTGTGTGCGTCAGTCTGTAAACAACTTTTTTTTTTTTTAACATGAGGGAGAGGTAGCAGCAGGTGCGTGTCTCAAAGGGAGGATGATAGAGTCTGAGTGCAGAGGTAGTGTTTTTTAATGTGTGGATCGATCTACCTGGTGCAAGTAAGTCAAGCATCCCTTGACTTGCGGTATGTCTTTTATAAGATCCAGATATGCATGATGTCTCTGAACACTTTCAGCCAATTAGTGAGCCTGTTTCAATTAGAAAGACTAATTCTGGAGAGATAGACGTGGCCAGACTGACTATTCTGAAGTTTAGTGACTGAATGAATTATACATCGCCGGCTGTGGTGTATCCACAGTTTTCATGCAATCTTTGCCTACATCAAAGTATCTACTTATCAGACTGTAGAAGTATCAAAGAGAGTGAAAAAAGTTTTTGAAAATGTGTCCATCAGACTTAAAGAGCTCAACAGTTGAAGATAAACAAGTCACAGACACAACTTTGAAAATCCCAAATTGTGCAAGGAAAAGATGAAAGCTGAATTTGATGAAAGCAATAAATGCCGTAATGATTAAAGTCAGAGATACTGTAGCAGCGCTGAGTTCAGCCACTCGCACTGCAGCCACAGCATTACCTGTACTGAGAGGAGTTATTGAAGTGGATCAGCCGGGGATTCAGCTTCTGTATCAGAATTCTGATGATGTTCATGAGGAGAATGAAGTTGACCTGTTGATTGGAAAAGCAAGAATGAGAAATTAAACCTTAATAGGATGAAGTCTTGACGGGCACTGGGCTAAACACCTCTTATAACAAGATGATTATTGAATGTCGGAGCAACAATATGGGCGGCCAAGTGTGTAATTGGCTAGAACTGGTGTGAGGGCAGTTTTTGATACTCTATTCTAACGGGCACAAAAGATGTTGTTTTGAGAAACCATCTCCAAAAAAAGTAAACAAATCATCTACATAACAATCTGTAATCTGTCAGGCAGTCATTGTTATCTTCTGTACAATGAAAGCATTTACCGCTATGGACACAACAATAGGTCCCTTGATGATCCACCAATAGGGCGAGTCCTCGTTGATGTCCCAACATCTACACAGGAAGACATTTTGAAACTGCACACTTCAGTCCATCAGAGGCTCCTTTGAGATGTGATGTACAATGACTTCAACTGACCATAGAATAACAATCAACTCATCAACAGCATCAAATAGTAATGAGCACAAAGTGAGTGAGTGTATGAATTTGTTTAGGAGACACTGCAGGTGAAAAAGTGTAGTGGTCAGTTTTTAAATTTTGGGGTGTTTGCTTCTATAATGTCAAAAGAAAACATCCAAAATACCAATTTAGGTGTTTATTAAAGTTCAAATTTCTGATCTGGAAGTTTATGTGAAATGCACATATTAGATGAGATAATGTTGCTTGATAACTTGTTACAAATATCTCTCTGTTTTTAAAACTTTAGATTGATAAACTTCTTAAAAAGCTGAGGCTGAGGTGAAGGCTGAAAGGTTGCTGCTACATTTTTACCGGTTCTGGATTATGGTGCTTTGTTGTACATGAATGCATCTGCACATTATTTACACATTAGATGCTGCATATTATAGTGCACTGAGATTTGCTACAAACTGTAAAGCCCTCACTCATCACTGTAGGCTTTATTCCAAGGCTGGTTGGCCATCATTAACATTTCGTAGGCTAAGTCACTGGCATTTGTTCATTTACAAAGCCATACCGGGTAAACTCCCGTCTTACATTTGTACTTTGATTGAACAGAGCTCTGACTGTAGCTACAGTCTGAAATCTCAGGACTTGTCTGTTCCTAATGAATTGATGGAGGTGGGAGAGAAAGCTGTTATGTGCTCTGCTTCTCTCATTTGAAATAACCTTCAACATGAACTAGCCTCTCCGCCTGACTTTAAAGCTCTCATAAGTGCAAGAATGAGTCAGCTGGGTCTTGTCATTGTGCGTAGGTGTCCTACATGTTACTGTATATCTGTGGTTGTTTGGCTGTAACTTCTTATGTGCTGCTGTCTCGGCCAGGTCTCCTTTGTAAAAGAGATTGTTCATCTCCTGGTTAAATATGGGTTGAATAAGTAAATACATAAAAATAAATGCTTATTTCCATATTAAAACATAACATTTTAGAAACTGTGTAAACTGGGGCACTGGTGGCTTAGTGGCAGAGCGCCCCATGTACAAGGCTGTTGCCGCAGTGGCCTGGGTTCAAATCCAGCCTGTGGCCCTTTGCTGCATGTCATCCCCTCTTTCTCTCTCTCCCCCTTCATGCTTACCTGTCCTGTCCAATAAAGGCAAAATAGCCAAAAAAATATCTTTAAAAAGAAAATGTGTAAACCAAAAAAATAACCCTATTCAACTTTATTGTCTTTTTGGGGGGAAATTTTACATGACCTATCTTTAAAGGCCCCTTTTTGCTCACAATGAGGTTTTGTTTTTGTCTTTTTAAGATATTTTTTGCCTTTAATTGACAGGACAGTGAGGTGAGAGGGGGGAGAGAGAGAGGGGATGACATGCAGCAAAGGGCCACAGGCTGGACTCGAACCCGGGCCGCTGCGGCAACAGCCTTGTACATGGAGTGCCTGCTCTACCACTAAGCCACCAACGCCACTGTTTTTGTCATTTTACTTTGAGCTATAAATCCCCACTTCTGTAGTGTTTACTTACACTGCACTTTCCAGTTTTATGCCTATCTGTATTCTGAAGGTTCTTACAGAGGGGTTTGCTCCTATATCATTTGTAATCTGATGCATACAAGCCAAGTTGCTGAAGGGAAATGTTGGCATTGTACGTTTGTGCAAGCCATGAATATGCTAAATTTGTTCCACATGTGTCATAGCAACTTTTCTAAGGTGACGCGATAAATGAACTGAATTTGTCATCTGGCGGTGGGGAGAAGGTGGATGGCAGGACACCTAAGTGAGATGCCTGCCAAAGCTGCAGACCACTGTTGGAGACCAACAAACAACAACACTAGTTATTTTCTGGCAACCCTTCATGGTGTTTTCTAGTGTTTGTTGAACTGAACCTGGCTGTTTTTAGTAGCACACTGTGTCATTTCCCAGCGGTGTTTGAGCCTTCAAACCTAGGTGTTTTGCACCAACCCATCATTGGTTTTCAATCAGGTTTTGTGCCACCAAACATGGGTGCTTCAAGTAAAAACATCCTCTTTTCCCATGCCCAAGCAGTTTTTGTGCCTAAACCTAACAACACCTTCATCACAGATTTTTGTTGAGAGTGTCCTTTCAACAAAATGAAACAAGAATTTTAAATCTGGCTTCATCCAACGTTAAAATTTCTGTTCAGGAAATATATGCAAATAGTTGCTTATTTAATTAGACAATTCCTCATTTGCATATATAAACAAAACATTTCAGAAAACTTATAATTTGTACAAAAAAGTAATTGTCTTAATGTAAGTAATCAACTACATAAGTTTCATTATATATTACTTAAAAGTTCTGCCCTTTACATCTGTAGTGTCTCCCCTTAATAGGTTTAAAAGTCAGGGTTAAAATCATTCAATTTAAGGAAAATGCTTTAGGCATCTTTGGTCATTTTGTCCATTGAAATTTGCTGTAAATATATATAAGATATAACTGTCCTAGTGGAGATGGAAGTGTTAGATGTTTATACAAACTCTGTGTCCTCAAAATACAGCCTGGATCCAATCCACAGCATGATGAAGAGCACAGGTACACCTGTTGAAGGGCAGAAAGACATAATCAATACACACTGAGTTGGCTGAATCATAATTAGACTGTTGGCAGATTACTTTTCTAATATCTGTGTTCATCAGTTCAGCAAGAACTCAAAGTAAATTGAATATTTAAGAGCCTTTATGCACGACACGTCTACAGTATGTTCTCATCAATTTCCTGCCTTACCACTACTGGGACAAATTCCTCATTGTACCTGTGGTAAGTTAAGTGGCAGAAACTATCAACCCACAAACATAATCAAATGTATTAGCAGCGACTGCCACAGGGATGTAAACTTTAATTCAGTTTGTTTGGTAATTACAGACGATGCCACTGAGCCAGGAGAGTTTCTGGCTGTATTAAAATAATAAGTTGAAGATGTTGGCCAATGGCAGTCTGTCTGTTTCTTGTTGTCCCTAAAGACAGCTGTGAATCTCTTTGAATCACAGAACTGCAATAAATATCTCTCTGTTCAGCTCAGTAGGGTTGAAGTCAGTCGTCTTAGGCCCCATGGCATGATGCAGATGAGAGGGGTAGATGTGATATATTTTGGCCCTATGGTTGGAAGCTAAAAATACATGCCATTTGGAAATAATTAAAGATCAAACTTCCAAATTCTCTGGTGAGTGACCCCGTGGAGACATAAAGTAAATGTCAAGATTTCAAACTTTGAAAGTGTAACGCTGCTGATCTGACTTTTATAACACAGAGGGATGATCAGCGAGCAATTTGACAGAGGGACGAGGGGGGAAGTCAACTCTCTTGTTAGCAAAATGACCAAAATGTGTCCTCCTTGTTAACCTGCCATTCCTCTCCATCCCTCCCAAGGTCACTAATAGGCGAACTGCAGTCCAGGCCTGGAGCCTGACACTGTCCTATCCGAACCCAGACCTGAACTTATTACCGCTAAATTATTGAGGATTATTCTATTTTTACCAGTGCAGCATTTTTAGCCTTTATGGCCCTGGCTTAGCGGCCCAGGAAACTCAGGGTGCTTTCAGACCTGGAGTTGTCTTGCTTTGGTCTGAATCAGGGACTAATTTTTTTTACAAAGTTTCATAATGACCAAGAGTTGGTTCGTGTTCTCACAGCAGCATTTACAGGCGGACCGGATAAAATGCCTTGTGTGAGAAAGCTGCTCTTGATTGGTCAGAATTTCCGTGCGGGAAAAGTCCTGTTGAAGAAGAGTACACTTGCAAGATAAATGTGACACTTTCTAATATCACAATGGAGGGACAACTACGCAGGTTGATTTTAGCGCTGCTCATCGCGGACTATATTGCTGTCATTGTTCATTTTAGTCAAACCATACAGTTTGAAAACGAGGCGCGGCTCCAATTAGAAAACAATGTTTTGATGCATTGGATGTGCTGAATGTGCATATTAAGGCAGTACAGGAGGAGGCGCACATTAATAATCCTCCAGGACTGTAACGTGCTCATGTTTAACCCAAACAATGTGTCATGTGACTGCAGTTGGTTCAGATCAAGGTCGGAACACGTTCTCACCACAAACGAACCGCACCAGAGTTCGTTTGTAACCAGACCGAGACCACCTCTTCAAGAAGGTCTCGGTCCAGTTGTTTTCGTGCGCGCTCAAGTGAGATCACTGTTTTTCACACCTGCCCAAACGAACCGCACTCAGTGGGCAAATAAACTTGAGTTAAATTGAACTGAACCAAACAGGGCAGGTGTGAAAGCACGCTCACACACCAACTGCATGTGTTGTAAATCATCTCACACGATGCAATTAAACCAATCAAATCTGTGAATTCCGATTAAGCATTGCCACGGTGTAAGGTACACACCCAGGAGCCAGAGACCAGAGACAACTGTCAGAGAAACAAGTGAATCAGTAAAAAGTAATTTTACATAGCTTGTTCTAAAAAGAGAAAAGTGGACAGTGAAAGGAGCTTTAAATCAAGAATGCACAGACTCTTACATGCTCATTCTTCCCAACGGTAATTCAAAACAACTATGTCTTATAATTTAAGTCCAGTCCTTGTGTCAGTTTCGTCCTGGATCTATAATACTCTCTAAACTGAACTGCTGGGGGTGATGACCCTCATTTAATTCAATACACTCATGTGTAGATTGATAAGAAACCTGTTATATGAAAAAAAAAACTGCACACATAGCGAACAGTTCCTTTCCAAACCAAATCCAAGTCATATACTGGAAAGCGCCAATCACACAGCGTGACTATTTCTGCACTCCAAGAAGAATAACAGTCTACAGCATCAAATTATAGGTATATTAAGAAGAAACACATCTATTTTCTGACATCAAAAAAGCAGAAACTTATTCTGCACATAATGCACCGGCTGCATAAACAGAATAAATGGCAGTGCCTCAGCCAACACAAACCAATGTGGGCTTGAGTGCACTCACAAAATTTTCAGGCAATTTAAATTGATAACTGTTATATTTGCTGATTTAGGCTTGTTGCTTTTTTCCTCCTCAAATTTTTAGGTTTAAGTCACCTTGAGGCAACACACATATAAGACACAGATGAGAAGTATACTCATTTTTTTAATACCTGCATCTACAACCTACATGTTTATTAGGGAACTACGCCAATTTTCAGAATTCATACATGTTATTCCTATTGTCTGAGATCAAAAAATATTAGTAAGCATTACCAACTCCCTCCCAAATCCAAAAACTAGAGTGCTTAAACTCAAGTTTGTGATGTAACATGGTATAAAGTCTGGAGACAGCTCCACAGACAATGAATTGAGAAAGATGTCATGGATGACACTGACAGCACCCAGGGAAATGTTGCGAGTCTGTGGAGATATTTTCTGTTTCAGAAAACACTACAGTATAATAATGCTCATTTGCATTTAAAAAAGGAAACATGTTTTCTGTGGGTCCACAAAATCAGGTTCCCATTGTCTGTGGCGCATCTCCAGACTTTATACCCCATGACATTATAAGTTTGAGACTTACTTCTCTGGTTTCTGGCTTCGGGAGAGCGTAGCTCATGTTCACAAATATTGATTGAACTTTCCGAGGCCATAGAAAAAACATACTGGAATTCTTAATTTAGTCTCTTTGTGAGATATCATATAGGATTCTGTATTTATATATATAATATCTCATATTGGAGCCTAACACTGCAGCTCAGCATATCGACCTTCAAGGAAATTGCATGTCTAGGTCTCTCACCCCATCCCAGCAGGCTGAAGCCCCAGAGGCACCGACGGCTGTGATAAAAGGACGAGAGCAGCAGGGAATTGAGGTAGAGCGCCTCCACCAGGAGCCAGAAAAAATTGGACATTATACAGTAGTGACAGAAGACTACAGCGGCCTTACAGGCAAACTGGGTAGAAAAAACACAAGAAGGAAAAGAAGGAGTGAGCTGTGAGGGGTGATTAGTATGAGAGAGGAGGCACACAGTCGTTATGCGACAGGAGCGATGGGAAATCTGTCCACGGGGATTTGTTAATACAACCAAGAGGCTCTTATCCTCAATGTCATTATCTTACTGTGGAAAGGGTGCAGTGGTTGGTGTCATCACTGGAGAAGAGAGTTGCATCCTTAATGAAAACTGCTACAGCTTTCAGGATAAATGTGATGAAGAGCTGGATGTGAATGAAGTTCCTGGCACAACGGAGCCTCCTGTTGAAAAATCCATCAAAACACACCAGAAAAAAATTATATCACAGCGGGCGTCGGTGGCATAGTGGTAGAGCAGGCGCCCCATGTACAAGGCTGTTGCCACAGCGGCCCGGGTTCGACTCCAGCCTGTGGCCCTTTGCTGCATGTCATTCCTTCCCCCTCTCTCTCTCTCTCTCTCTCCCCTTCACACTCATCTGTCCTATCAATTAAAGGCTTAAAAATGCCCGAAAAAATATCTTTAAAAAAAAAATTATATCACAGCTAGTACAACTCAGCCAGATGGTAAAAAATAAGTTCTGCTTTACAACACACTGTTACGCCACATTGTCTTAACAGGTATAATGCCTTGGTGTCCATGGTTTTAAATAGGCAGTTGACACAGTATGATGTCAGTTTAGGGCAAAAAAAAAAAAAATGTGACCAAAAAAAATAAAAAATAAATAAATACCTAAAGTCTGCAATAAAATAATGTATGTAAAATGTACAGTATAAGAAACGTATGACAATTAAAGAGAGATTAAAGTTATAGTTCTGTTGCCAGCTGCAAAGAAAAAAAAGAAACCATTAATCAAGAGCTTTTGTGTTTGGACACGCTCCTACTTCTTTTAATCCAGTGAACCACAGAGCTGAGTAGCATACACTGTATAAGGAGACCCTTGACATGGTGTCAGTCAGTTGCTAAGTAGACTATGAGTGGACTATAGCACCTGTTAGGTCCGTGTCAATGAGGGACAAAAGCCAAGATGAAAAATATTGCAGCTGAGAGGTACGACACAGACAAACGAGAAGCACGTATGGGTTTATGAGAGGGAAATAATGTTTTTTTTTTTTTTTTTTTTGCATTATAACACCATCACAACTGATTTCATCACAGCTATGTTTGCTTTTTACTCAGTTTCACGGTCAGTGGGTCTAAAATGGCTTTTTACATGAGCATCCTTCCTCTTTCAAAGAAAAGTTCGAAATTTTGGGAAACATGCTTATTTGCTGTCTTGGCGAGTTAGAAAAGAAGATAGATATCTCTCTTTTGGTTGTACGCTAGATATGAAGTTAGAGCCAACAAGATTAGCCTGCAAGGTATTGGACAAGAACTTAAAGGAACCGTGTGTAAGATTTTGAAGGATTTAGTGACATCTAGTGGTGAGGATTGCTTATTGCAACCAGCTGAAACTTCTCCCGATTAGGAATCCTTCAGTGTTCATTATTCAGGAGGTTTTAGATTATCCGCAGAGGTATCCTCTCCAAAACAAACATCCCTGGTGATTTACACCACTGAAAACACATAATAAAGCAGTTTCACATTAAAAAAATCTGTGTTTTTCCGATGCCCTGTCGTGGAGGGGCTGCTGAGTACAGTGGCCAACGTGAAAACACAAATAGCCCTGTCTAGAGCCAGTGTTTAATTTGACCATTCTGGGCTACTGTAGAAACATGGTAGTGCAACATGGCAATGTCTGTGTACAAGGACCCCACCCTATGTAGATATAAATGGCTCATTCTATGGTAGGAAAAATACAACAGTTTTATTTTCAGGTGATTATACACCTATAAAATAAGTATAAATTAAAGAAAAAATAAAGAAAGAAAACAGACTTATTATGTGATATTCCATTTCTGCCACTATATCTCCCTAAATCCTACACACTGGACCTTTAAGTATTGCAAACGCAATTTAGCATTTTTATATTTCAGTTTTGTCACAGCATAAACAAATGAGATACAACATGTTCATTATGTTCACACCAGGCGCAAATAAAACAATTCACACGTGAATTTTATGTAAAGTCAATGTAAAGACACAATTAGACACCATTTAACACCAGCCAGCACCAATGGACATAATGCGAAATATGTGAATTAAGCGGCACAAATAAAGCAAGCAGCACAATTTCGTGTCATATGCTTATTTTCCAGAGCTGAAAAATCTGAACTTCAATGACCAATTCGTGCCGTGATAGCCAATCAGTACTGAGATCCTCCAGGGACATATAACAGCGAGGATGTACCGCTAGAAGTTCAATCAGTGAGTCAGCGATTTCACGGGCATATGATGCGAGTTATTAGTGTGTATGATGCGAGTCAGTACAAAATATTTTAGTGCTCATGCTTGCTTGAGTAACGCAATGCAAAAATTGTGTTTGGTGTGAACACAACATTAGTAAAAATTCAGAGGCGTTGGCTGACAGACTTTTTGTACTTTGGGCAATGCCACACTTGCTACTTCCTCCATCTCAGTCTTTATCAGCCTTTATCTTTGATCAGTCTAATGCTAAGCTAAGCTAATCACCTGCTGGCTCTTCCTTCATATTTAACGTAGAGACATGAGAGTGGTGTCAAACTTCTCTTCTAACTCAAGCAAGCATATTTCCTAAAACGTTGGGAAAGGCCCCAAACTGGTGAGTGCCAGACATTATTAAAGGAGCTTTATTAGACTCAGGACCAAGAGTGTCTTGTTTACAGTACAACGATATTGTGATCGCTGTTGCCTGGCTCCCTGCGGTAAATTCAACAACCTTGAGTTTACCAAAACACACTGGTGACTGAAAAAAACACAACTTCTTTTCATGTTCTTACCTAAAGAGCAACAGGATCAACACAGCAACAACCAGCACCACTAGAGAGATGCTGTAGCCGACGGTGTAGATCAACTTCACTGTGGCAAAGTACGACTGCTCTGCCTGAAAGCAAGATGAGAAAGAAGATTTTGTATAAAAGGACATTATAGTCCAATATCAAGGCCTTTCATAAATGCTGTCAGGCCTCAGAATGAATGTAATGTCTCAAAATGAGACCAAATTGCAGACAAAAGCAGGACTTAACTGTACTGAAGAGATGACTGCAAGAAAGCCTCTTCCAAATTTTGTAGCTGAGTCTAATGGCATTATGACTGGACCAAGCAGACTATAATCAGCTCTATAAAGTGCACCAAAAAGCTACTTAATCCAAACTTGTAATTAGTGACTTTCCACCTCTGCTATTGGACGACTTAAAATGTATTTTTTTTTAACTAAAGAAGAAAGACAGCACCTGAACTATTTTTCTCATAATTATCCTCCAAAAACGCTGCTCGGTACGATTAAGCGCCATCCTCTCTTTGTGAAACAGGGTAATTTCAGCTATTACCTGATGGGTGACATTCGATTCACTCACTGCCTCTCAAAAGTATTTTCACATGAGGCACATTTATGTTTGAATAGATTTTCTTCTCTATTCTGAAGAGGCAGCGAGCCAGTCGGCACTTGAATTTAAACCACAAAAGAAACAAAAATAGGTGTGTGCTCACTCAGTATCACTTCAATACTGTCTGACAGGCTGCACTAGAATCTCTTGTAACATAGTACATTTCTCTTTCTAATTCAGTTTGTTTGCTCTGTTGACTTCTGAAGTTGAAAAAAAACAAAGCTGTGTTTGTCACTGTTTCAATTAGTTCTTTTTTGTTGCTCGCCACCTTGTTCCTGTTGCTTCCCCTCCAGTCCGGCCCTCTGTACCCTCAATTTCCCGTTCCCCAGCCGGAGCTCTTTATCTGCCTCGCCCCAGAGACTCTCACCTCAGGAATGTCATCATCCACGCTGCAGGCGACGAGGTACGGTGGGAAAGGCATGGACCAACCTCCACTGGTGCAGTTACGACTCACTGAACCTGAGGTTAAAGGTCAAGATACCAAAAAGTCAGCCATGAAAAGGTCGTCTTCAGATAAGGTTCACAAACTTTTCAAAAGAAATACATAAAATGTTCAGTGTTTTGGCCATTTAATGTGATTAAAGTAGAAAAAAAAACAAGTTTTTGTTTTAACTTATCATCATGAAATAATGTCGAACAATCGCTGTAGGATAATGACACCATCTGCATTTAGATTGGTTCTTTATAAGCCTCGCTTTCACTGTGCAATGCTATTTGCCACCGGGTACGGTCTCCTGGGAAAATTAAGGCTTGATTTACGGCACACAGGAAGTTAGTCAACCATTATGCAACCAAAACAGGGAGAGGATAGCGCCTTTGCTTTACCCAGTAGCTATTGGTAGCTACCCCAAGTTATCAAAGAGTACCAGTGTAAGATTTGTGCATTTACTATTCCCAGTGACAGAAATGGTGGACAGTGAAGCAACTGAAGTAGCTGTGGAAACTGTGGTAGTTGTTGGCTCTGAGGTAAACGGAAGCGTAACACTGTTACCACTCAGACACACTAGAAGGGGAAATTTTTCTGTTTCTTATGTAAATCCAGATTTAAAGCATAGATTATATTTTGTCAACGCACGGTGTTTAAAACAATACAACCTCACTGCGCTGTCAGATAACAGTGAACACCTGTCTGCTTTTAACATGGGAATCTGTCCCATCTCTACCATCCATCCAATATAACATGACTGCAGCACTAGCATTTAGCCCAAGCACCACTGTGCCTAACCCATTCAGGATATAAATATGTTCCTAACACACACACACACACTCACAAAAAAGTGTAATGGTGTATTTCTACTCTATATCCACTCATAAATCATTAGCTAAAACATTTTTTTAATTTAAGTACATTATTATATATTTCTTATCCTGTCCAGTTCAATGGATGAATAATCTGAACACAAGAAACCACCTAACAGTAAAAAATGTCAATAAATGGTCTTACAGACCTTTTTTCATCGAAAAACAGAGTTGTTGTTTTTTTATTTTCCATTAATAGTTTACTTATATCAAGTGATGCTTCAAAACACATTGCATATATATTTTGGGTTGTATTTGTTATCATGCATTTGTATAGCCTTTCTAGTCATCCGACCACTCAAAGCACTTTTTACACTACGAGTCACATTCACCCATTCACACACACATTCATACACACATTCATACACTGGTGGCTGAGGCTACCATACATGGTGCCACCTGCCACTCAGTTTTAACACACTCACACACTGATGGAAGCATCATTGGGAGCAATTTGGGGTTCAGTATCTTGCTCAAGGATACTTGAGGATACAGACTGGAGGAGCCGGGGATTGAACGATTGGTGGACGACCCGCTCTACCTCTGAGCCACAGCCGCCAATAGGAGACATTAGCTAACCGTATCATTAGGAAGTCAAATCAGAGCCTTATTTCCCTATTTATCAGATCTCCCGTTCATTCCAATGGCCGCACATTTTTTTAAATCCCAAGTAAAAGCTATAAAACTTTCACATGATAAATTGACATATTTAAGTCATATAATATCTCAGGTTTACTTTAAACAGTTTTAAAGGAAATTATGTACTTTCACAATATGATTAATAGACTGAAACGTGCCTTGCGATTCCTCCTTGCCTCATGGTCGGCCATGCTTGTCAAAAAAAGGGGGTGTGGCTCTATCGCAGTCCATTTCAGATGATGTGGAATGGCTTATAGTCATTCACTTAAATAAGTGTGTGCATTTGGGTGGAGTCAGGTGACAGTAATCATAGATCTAGATATCCTAGAAAAGTTAGGCCGATTAGAATGGACGGGGGATCTAAACGGGCTCAGTGCAGCGTCACAGGGCTACTAGCATAGCTGTTGACTCTTATGGTGTGTCCTCACCATTTTGTAAAACATGTGTATGTATTCACAATGCGTACACTCCTAAACCTGCTAATTTACTTGTACAGAAAAAAACTAATTTGTTTTCAGTCTCCTGTGACAATCAAGCAAGCCTGAGCACTGACTCTAATTCACAAAACATTTCTTAAATATCAAATGAATGACTTAACAAATAAATATGAGCTCAAATACACACTTTACTTTCATTAGAGCCAGAATTTAACTTTCTGACTAACTGGCAGACACACTGCCCTCATTGTTATGTCAGCCTGAACACCCTCTCCACCCCCTCTGTCACCATGTGATCCTTTTAGTCACCTGTGTTGTTTCTGAAGAGGGAGAGGACAGCAGGACAAGCTCTCTGGACTGTCTCCCCAACGGCTGCATGAGGCCAGCAGGCGACCGCATCCCAGAATGGCCGACAACCTTTTTGGAAAGTGAGAAGAGAGAAGGTAAAAAAACCAAAAAGTGTGTCTATATTAAAGCAGTTAATCAGAAGAGAGAGTCCGTGAACACACATTAATACACACTGTCACACACAGCCACCTGAAATGCACACAGTTTAAATGTATACTCATGGAGATACTGTAGAAGTAAATGGGGTGTATCATGCATAATACCCCCAACGACATTCTTCAAAGCCATAACATCCGCCTCTGTGTAAATTGTATTAAGACAAGAATGAGGAAGTACTGTAGATCCCCAGCCAAGACCTTTATCTTGAGATAGATTACATACATAAATCCTTATGTAACTATCCTTAATGGTCTCTTCTTCAGATGCATCACAGTGATAGATCACCCAGTGCATTTTCATTTTACAGTTGGGACGCCATCGAGAATCGTCCCTGACAACTGATGATTCTCTGTGAGGCATTTGTTCCAGCGTAGACTCTTGTACTTAATGTGAACATTTGCAGTATATTTCATGTAACAACTGCAGCCACGCCAGAATTTATATGAGCTGCAGGCGGATTTTAAAATGGAAAACACACCTTCTGTGCTTCTGTTGCCCTGCTCTGCAATGTACTGAAGGCAGTGACGCTCCTCTTTCTCCAGCTGATATATGTACTCGCATTCAGGGTGCAGGCTCGACAAAGCCTAGAGGCAGGAGAGAAGGAAGGAAGAAAGAAAGAAAGAAAGAAAGAAAGAAAGAAAGGAAATAGAGTTGGGCAATATATTGATATTACATCTATAGTGTGATATTAGACTACATAGATTTTGGATATCATAGTATCGTCATATGGCTTAAATGTTTTTTCTGGTTTTAAAGAATGTATTAGGTAACCAGTTGAATTTTCTCCCAGTTAGGATTCCTTCAGTGTTCACTGTTGAGGAGGTTTGAGGAGATGAATTATCCGCAAAGGTCTCTTCCTCTCCAGAACAAAAGTTCAGTCAAAAAGACAAAACTTTTCATGCTCAAGCTGTACATTTCTTTCTCACCCTGCCAGTCACTCCTTGCATGCTCACTCACTGTCTCTAGGTGTCATCGTCTGGGTCTGTCAGTTGAGTCATCAGCTGCTTCACAATCAGCCAATAGCACATCATCTCTGTCAGTCTATCATCTTACTGCTCCTCATTTTAAATATGGCTCTTTCTCTGCCGTAGTTCTTTCTTGCTGACGTCTTGCATGCTCTCCACCTCCCCATCATCACCCAGTCTTTACAAATTCATCATCCTCGTCTGCCTCAGCAGTCAGCAGCCTCTGAGTCATCAGCCACCACCACCACCACCAGAGTCTGGACTCCATTGGGCAAATTTATCTTGCTGCCGCACAGATTTCCCTCAATCACAAAATATCTCCCTCTGGTGTCAAACGCCAAAGACTTCTGTTAAATCTTAATCAGCACAAATCATCTGTTATCATTCATATTTCCTATTAAATATTATCTTTACTTCATTCTTCTGTCTCTCCTGATTGAAATGACCAGTTGATCAAAACCACTAAAAACACTGAATAAAGCAGTGTCATGTTATAAATCAGTGTTTCACTATGCTGTTTAGCACATGTGCTCACCTATTTTCTCTGCTGACTTAAGATCCAGATGTTCAGGACGAGACGAATTATTTGTCGGGGTCCCTTCCCTTTCCAAAACAAATAAACCCAGTGATTAAAGCAGTAAAAATGCTGAATAAAGCAGTTTCTCGTCGAAAAAAATCAATGTTTTTCCAGACAAAATCGTCACAGAGGGGCTGCAAACTATGGTGGACAATACAAAAACGCAAATGGCACTATCTAGAGCCAGTGTAGGCTACTGTAGAAACATGGCAGTGCAACATGGCAATCTCCATAGACGAGAACCTGCTCCCTATGTCGATATAAGACTGATTTTCAGGGAACAAAAAAATAATGATTCATATTTTCAGGTGATGATACACCAAAGAAGACATACTTATTATATTCAATTTCTGCCACTATATCCAAGTAAATCCTACACACTGGACCTTTAAAGGCTGCATAACAGCAAAGTGATGTAATTTTCTGAATTTACCGCACTGTTCTAGCTGCTCTATTATTTGCCTTTACCCACTTAGTAGCTATATTTGATTTTCTCCATACTGTCCACCAGCCCGAGGAGTAAAAGATGCCCTGTAGTACAGACATTCAAGCAGAGGACACAGCGGCCATTCAGTCTGTGATTCCATGAAAGAGGCATTTCATGTGTGTGTCAATTTTTAAAGGGCAGTGACTCACAATGCCTTTATCGGGAAACGTTTTCCCACTAAAACAGTAACCTTTTGGCAAAACGCACCTATTTCAGTCGGTGGCATTAAATGAAATGATCTTTCACTGCAGCGCAGAGAGAGGGGAAGCTCAGAAAATTCATTAAATGAGTTGTCCCTAAGGACACCAGTGATTGTCCTGGCCTCCCAACAACTCTGCACTCCGTCCATTTATTGCCATTTACAGATTCCTCTGTCCGTCTGGCCCTGCTCATCCCTCCATTTCCTGATGTCAAATAAAACAAGAATAACCAGATTTGCATTTGACTGACATTTATCTTAGACTACAAACAAATAAGAACGTCTTGTTTCTGGGAAAGAAAAGGAGTGATAGATGTTTGAGGGTCATGTAGGGAGAGGGATGGAGGAAGTAGACACAGAGAGAGGACAGGATTGTCTGATAATTATCCTTCTGGCTGTGCCACAGTGAATGCACTGTGATAACAAACCTGTTAGTTTGTGCCAGTAAACTGTTGCCATATAAAAAATGGTATATGTTCATATAATCCAACTTCAGTAAGAATGTACAAATATTCTTGTGTTATGTCAGCCAATTTTGCAGAATATGAATGTAATGTGTTTTTGGACATTGCTGCTAATACACCGTATGTTGACAAAAGCTGTAGAGAGAGAAGGAGTGCCGTGTTTGATCGTTGTCTGAAGGGAAGCATCCCTTGATATAGCTTTGAAGCACTGTATGGAGATGAATATAGAACACTTGTGTTTGGAAGAATTGGAAATGTCCAGTGGCGGTGGAGTGTGTCGAGATGACAGGAATGCCAAAGGGTCAAAGTGGCAAGACGGGCCAGAAAAGTTCAAAACATCCACTGCTGTTTTGTAGTCTGAGTCTCCAGTCAGCATCACACAGTCCATATTTATAACATGTTATACTTTCATAGTGTGAGGGAGTCCGCACAATAAATCTGAGATCATAACTTTACCTAAGTCATTCTATAAAACAGATTATCTTGTGTGAATGGGGATAAATCAAAGTATCATTCATTTTTATCCCATGCTGCTGGTGAACTTAAGTGTTCCTGAATGTAAAGGTCAGAGCAGCGGGCAGCATCCATTTTCATTAACTCTGACAGCAAACAGTAACAGTGTGTGTCTCCTGACAAAATGTCTTATGTGGTATCGCTACAAGGCTTGTACTGAATGCCATATTTTACATTTGAAGCCTCTATCGAGGTTTTAAATTGGATCCTGGAGACACCATCATCCTAAAAAATTAATAAAAAATGGATTGAAATCAACTTTCTTTAATCAGAGTTCCCACAGTAATGAAAAACCTGGGAAAGTCAGTGAATTCCACAATCACATCACAGGCCTGGAAAAGTCATAGAATTAATAAAAATCATTGAAAGTTTTGGAAAGGTCATGGAATTTTGTTGTTCATTCATTCATTTTCTGTAACCGCTTATCCTGTTAAGGCTCGTGGGGGGGCTGGAGCCCCAGCTGACATTGAGCGAGAGGCGGGGTACACCCTGGACAGGTCACCAGACTATCACAGGGCTGACACATAGAGACAGACAACCATTCACACTCACATTCACACCTACAGCCAATTTAGTGTCACCAATTAACCTGCATGTCTTTGGACTGTGGGAGGAAGCTGGAGTACCCAGAGAAAACCCACGCTGACACAGGGAGAACATGCAAGCACGGAACAGAAGGGCTCCCCCACCCTGGAGTTCAAACCAGGAACCCTCTTGCTGCAAGGCAGCAATGCTTGCCACTGCACCAACATGTAGGAATTATGTTGTGTGTAATGAAACTGTCACAGTAATCTTCTGTGGATAACCTTCCACGTGATGTAACATAACAGCAAATTTATTTTCTGAAGCTGCTGACAAAAGTACCTCTAATATTTGTCGATGTGTGACAACATTTTACCATCACATACGCTTCTAATTTTCTACAAGGTTTGTACTGAATAAAATTTTTTACATTTGAAGCTTCTTTTGAGGTTTTCAGTTGAAGCTTCCACTGTCTGTCATCGTATTTTGTCACAAATGTCAATGTTATGAATGAAGTTTCAAAGTTCCAATCTATTCACTGCAGCCCTGATTGCTACTACTGAAGTACAGTAGGCTATCTATCTCCTTACTTTAAATTCACCTACACCCTTTAGCATCATACATTCTCTGTTTTCATATGGCATCTTGTTTTTTTTTATCTTTATTATTTAGGCATGAGATGTGCTTGCATGTTGGACAAGATTAGTTTATGTTAATTAATTAAGAGTAGAGTTTATAGTTAGACTTTAATTATGCTGCAGACTTGGAAAGAAACATAACAATTTGATTTTACACAGCCATTCTAAAAAAATATCTCAAAAGATATCACAGATGGACGAGATATTGATATCATGGGCGTTTAAGACAACATGGTTTAGTTTAGTGACAAGGATGTTTAAGACACAATATGATGTCAGAAGGAATGACAGAAGTGTGTGTGTGTTTGTGTGTGTGAGTTTTATAAAGAAGCGAGAAGCAAATGCAGCCAGAAACGAGACAATAGTAGAAAAAGAGGTATGACATCACGATGCCTCTCCCTTTCCAAAATTACTCGAAATTTTGTATATGTTTTACACTTTATTTTCCCATGCTATTTAAGACTTTCCTTTGGTTTTAGAAGAAACAATATCACACAGAGGACAACACAACAGGTTGTAGACACGGCTATAATGAAATCATCCCTCTTATTGATAGGCATAACGCATGCACACTTGTCCTGGATTCAGATTAGTTCCATCGCATTCTGAAACACTGGAGGGAACACAAGTGCAACCCAGCTCTTAATGAAAAGAAGCTTCAGAGGCTCTGTTCCTCTGGGATCACAAACACTCCCTCTGGAGAGTTTCCCCCACTCACCAGCTCTCTGAGTGTCATCCAATAAGATGCGCTTGGTGTTTGTTAGACACATTTCCATTATAAAGATCTATGAGTTGCTCTGAGGGGGAAACAGCAACATCTGCACCCGCACTAACCCACCTGGAGCCATTTCATGAAATTACATGACTGAGTATGTCTTGCATAGATATAGCTTCTTATTATCATAACGGTGTGCATTCATTTTGAGCTGAGTGAGCGTGTGACGTTATAGAACAAAACTAAATTGCTCTGGAATTAGAGAATAAAATGCCAAATGTAATGGCAGAGCACAAACAGGATGTTTGTCTAAGATGTACAAACTTTGGTTTCTAATCATAAAAGTAAAGTGAGAATAAGTTTATTCATGAGTTTCATGTGAGGATACAAATTTAGATTCAAACATTGTGCATGGCTTGTCTACAACATGCCAAATAGTGTCGGAAAAACACTGATTTGTTACGTAAAACTGCTTCATTTAGTGTTTTAATCTGTTTTATTCACCTGGGGTCTCATATATAAAACAGTCCACACTAAAATGTACGTAATGACAAAAGCCAAAAATGGCATGTGCAAAAAATATTCAGCAATCTTTCAGGCCTTGTTTTGTGCGTACCCAGTGTTTATAAATGAGACCCCAGTTCTGTCTGTCTGCTTTTATAGAACAGGAGACGTCTGTGGCTAATTTGGCTCCTGATAAAAAAAAACCTGCTGAACATCTGGATCAGAAATAAGGTAAGCATATATACAGAGAAAATAGGTGAGTAGACATCAGCAGATGCCGAGCTATCGGCCCGTCTGCTACACGTCAAACAGCATCAGAGAAACACTGATTTGTACCGTGAGACTGCTTTATTCAGTGTTTTTAATGAAGCTCAGTGTAAGTTCAATCAGGTAGACTTTCTTTGTGCTCATCCATTCACAATTCTCTCCCTCACACTCCCACTGCTGCCTCTAATCAGCTGTCTATGGATGTGAACTCTTTTAGTTATCATGTCAAACTTTGCCTTTCCTCTTTCTGCAGAATTGTCATGCCCTCCTCCACCAGAGTCCAGGACAAACTAAACAAAGACTCATTCCTCTACTCATCCAGATCATCAGCACTTATTCATCTTCTCCACATCCTCTCATTTCATCTTCATCACCTCAACCACCACCAGTGTCTAGATGCTGGGGGGGGTTCCCTATTCAACTATGGATCATCACCCTCCTTAAATCATACCTTCTAGATGGGGTCTTATCGCCAGAGACTTATCACATTTTTCATTCTTATGTGCACATTTTAATAAATACAAGACTCTGTTGATTGAACTGGTTTTAGTCACGTGGTCCTTTGGCGAAGAGGAGAACTCTGTGAATCATTCGACTTCCTGAACCTCCTGAACAGTGAAGGAGTCCTAACCAGAAGATGTTTCAACTGATAGCAATCTGCAATCCTCACTGCTAGATGCCACTAAATCCCCCCAAAGCTTAACACACTGGACTCTGACAATTCACAGACACACTGAAATGATTCCCATAAAGTGTCAGACGATATCTAATCTAATTTAACAAAGCTTTAGTTGAAAAGGTGCTTCTCACAAAGAAACAGTCTGCCTTTGAGATTCATATTAAAATCAAAGCCAGCGCATTTTAAGGATTCAAAACCAAAATCAAGAACAATGCTGCGCCTTGAAATTCATCAGGATATTGAAAACAGAAAATAGTGAAATTGGTTTAGACTGAAACTCTTCACTTGTGTTTCTCCGACGAAATCACTCACCTCTGCCCTTTCTCCTCATTTTGTGTCCTAGCTTTGAACCTGTTCGCCATCAGACATGTGCACGCATATAATGGGATTCTTAGAAAACCATCTAGCGCCTGTGTCTGTGGAGAATAACAGACCACTTCAGCAACTATGTCCAAACCACCTACAGAAAAAACACAATACAGCTGGAATTGAACGCGATCGTCCAAACTGTTGTTGGACAGGAAAAATGTTTTCCCCCCAATTTTCTTTAAATGAGTGGCATGCAACCTCTCAGCACCATCGCTCCCTCCACCAACGAGGAGCACACGTGTTGGAAGCAACCTGAGCAAATCACTGCCAGTCCTCTTTGCTCTTAACGCAATGCTAATAATCTAATGAGACATATTACTGGGCAATTTACACACTGATTGCAGCTCTTCCTGTTCAAAGGCAGACAGGGGACGCATGAAAAATAAATGGTTTACATTACCCCCTGCTGAGGAGCGAGAGTGTATATTAAGTATACTTGAAGGCGGGACATGTATGCAGATAAAACGTTATATTGTTCTCTGCTACACTGTGGTTGCAATGAAGACTGACAGAGTTTGGGCATTTATATTCTAAGCAGAAAAGACATATGCTACCATAAAGCGCACTGCACAAAAGCATCGGCTAAATGACACATTGTGTGTCAGATGGGGGTCATGTACCACACATGGCTTCCCTGTTTATATGCAAGGAGATGCTGTGAAGACATTTTACTCTGCATGAGAATGGCGTGCAGTCGCGATGAAGCGAGCAAAGCTTTGAATGGCAGGGGGTGAGGAACAAAGCAACAGCTAAGACTGGGCGGCTGATGACGTGCTCGTGCATTCTAACTGCAGGATGGGGTAAAGGAAGACGCTGTGCTGCATTTAAGAGACAGACAGAGAGATGGGGATATAGAGAGATGGGGGGGCTGCATAAGGTGGATATTATGAGCCATGAAACTAAATGCAAAGCTAAAGGCCCCTTCACACTGCCAGGTTAGCGTGCAGTCTGCTGGAAAAATGTTCTCTGAGAGGTGAAGCCCATTATCCACTAACTACCCAAAAAGGGGCCATCGAATTGGGCTCACTTTGCAGATGTTGCCTTCTATTTTTGACAGCGAATGAGGTGCACTTTTACGCCACTGCCACAGTGCTGTGGCACAGGATAAAAATATATAAAATGTGTTCAGTCGATCAGAAAGAGAGCACCCACACAGACAGACAGTCTCTGAAGTTTAGTTAGTGAAGGAAGTGTTTGACATTTTGGAAAATGTGATTATTAGCATTCATGCTAAGAGTTAGATGAGAATATCAAGTGGTGTTGAGCTTCTCATCTAACACTTGGTGAAAAAAAACCCATATTTTTCAAAATGTCATTATTTTTTACTGTTTAAAAATCTGCTGGCTTAGTTCATAGGAATAAGATTCATATTTGGACGTTACTAATTATGCCTCTGCACTGGGAACAGCCATGGCTGGAGGCATAATGTTTTCAAGTTGTCTGTCAGTCCCATCTCATTAATGTAATACCTCAAGAACACCCAAAGGAAATGTATTTAAATTTTGCACAAACGTCCACAAAAAAATTAACTGATTCGATTTTGGTGCGCAAAGGTCACAGTGATCTCACGTTTGTCTCATTCTTGTAAATGTTCAACATATCCTCATACATCAGCTTATATGATATCCTACAAATCAGAGCCCCATCAATGATGTTACATCCTAAAAGTGAAGTTACATAATTGACCCCTCGCTAAGTCCCGCCCCCGGACGCAGACTGGCTGATCATAACGTAGTATCGGGCCGGCTCAGACAAGGGTTCGACAACAACACAGCTGTGCTCCATTGACTCTAATGCAATGGTTTAAGATTTCCTTCATTTTCAGGCTGGTTTTGTGGATTTGGAGCTAAATGTTGTGCCTGGGGCACGTCGTGTATTAATGATGCTCATTACCTGGAGAGGTTGGAAAAAGATATACGTTTCTTCCCTGTTCCAAAACCAAAATCAGACCCTGAAAAGTGTAGGGTTAGCTAGCTAGCTACTGAAGATATAGCGTACTGAATGTATACACATGTTGCTTTTGCTTTATAACACTGAAAAAAAGACCGACCCTGCTGTACAGGAACCAGTGAAGGGAAGCAAGGAAACTTTGCTGATATTCAACCAGCTGTGTGTCATCACAGTGTGTGCAGATGAACGTTTGACCTCCCCTGGAGATCCCTGCCTGTCTGGCGGCAGAGGTCCAGGTGCTGGCAGCGGCACGAGGGCGAAGCTAAACACTGTTCATCTGCACACACTGTGATGCCACACAGCTGGTTCAATATCTGCAAAGTTTCCCTTTATACTCATCGTCTTGTGTGGCGATCAGCAGTGATGTGGTGGTTCACTTTTACACTGTGATCTGTAGCCTATAGTTCGACTTTAGCTTCTAACTATCTTTGTCTTTTTAACCTGTTGTTGCTGCTGAGTCAGTTTGACATCCTGGATATATCCTTCAAACACAGACTGTAGACCCCTCTGTCTGCTTCTCTCTGGAATCACTGTTTCATTTTCCCAAAAATATGATAATATTTCTTCAGGGAGTGCAGTTAGTTACAGTGTGGGCTCCATGCTTACTCCGACAGCTTGTCGGACCATCACAAAGGGGCGGGGCTTAGCGAAAGATCAATTGACATAAAGTTACAGAGGTTAGGCAAGTTAAGTTACTGCGGTTAGATTTAGGGAAAAAACACATGGTGATGATGTACCTTAAAATAACTAAAAGGTCACATGGTTCCGAACACCATTCTCCTAGGGAAAGTCCTGTGTTTTGTGACCCATCTACCACCCCAACCCGCGTCCTATTGAGACCACTTGCAACCACCTTCTTTACTACCGTGAGTGCATTGGTCACATGATTGCAGCTTTCCAAAATATGTGGGTCATGCACAAATTACTTTTTATGGTGTATTATTTTTATGAGCAGTGCATTACAATGACCTCAAATGAGATATCTCACAAAGGCTTTGAGGACATTTCCTAAAGTTTGGCACAAACATCTGATTAGGATTTGGTGGTCAAGGTCACTGTGACCTCACAAAAAAGGTTTTTGGCCATAACTCAAAAGTTCATATGCTAATTATGACAAAATTTTACACAAATGTTTAACAGAACAAAATAATGACGTGATGACATTATAAAACCAAAAGGTCAAAACTTCACTGTGACATCATGATGCTCTGTAGAAATGCTTTTCTGGTCATTATTCAGCACCATACTTCAGGAGCAGAGGGGGAGACATCTGGTCAGATACTGAATTGGTTACACTAATCTGTGCTGATTGTATAGATCGCCTGTGCTGCCAGAGGGAAGCTTCTTTGCAGCCACATCCATGTTTGTAGCGTTACTCTCATGGCTAGATATGAGTCTGGACAGACATGGATGTAAGGAGGTATACAACTATGAGGTGGTTTTCACCATGCAGCCAAAAAGATGACCAGATAATTTTCATCCTCTCTCTTTTTTGTTTTGTTTTTGTTCATCCCCTCAGATGCTGTTAAAAGAGCAAAATTTCAATCATCTGAACATTCAAAAGAGACCACTGTTGGTCTTGTTTGTAGTGATGTGTTTTCTTTTAAAATGTGTGTGCGTGTGTGTGTGTGTGTGTGTGTGTGTGTGTGTGTGTGGACCCCGGGAGTTCATTATAATTCTCTGCAGTCCTGAGCAGTGAAAGTGAATAGACTGAAGTGGAACACGGTGATGAGTGTCTGCCCTGCTCCTATTCTCTCTCTGTCACGCAGATCATCATACCACCTGTTTGCCTGTTTCTCACATTTCTATTCTGTTATGGAAATTAGCAAGATGGCCTTGTAATAATAACCTCATAAAGCCGTTGCTAAAAAAAAGGGCTGCCGGTGTGTAAATGTGTGTACAGCTTGTTCCCCCGTCTTGTGTCTTCACAGTCGATTTGCCAAGAAGAATTGCACAAACACGGATAGTAAATAATGTGGTAATATCAGCAAACACAAGTCATTCAGTCGTTTCCTGATTTCAGTCAGTTGAGTTCAGGTAACAAATTCCAATTTGTTTGTTTGTGTGTCATGGTCTAATGGAAAATATTCAAATTTTTATGAATTTAAATCAAATGATCTCACCCCACAAGCATGCCCCTGTATCTTCTTTTGTGTTTATCACCTCTGTGTTTTCTATGCTCCACTGTCTGTGTCTGGTGCTCTCTCTCATCTCTGATTCCTGAGTCCCTTCTCCTCCAACACACCTGCCTGCGAACAGCTCATCACTTCCCCAGTATATCAACCCCGGCTCCACTCTCAGATTGCTGTCTCAGGTATCATGGTCGTCACTCGCTTTCAGCCTCTGTGGTTCTGTATTTCCTGAGGGCTAGTCATCATGTTGATCTCAAGCCTGAGATTAACCGTCTTTTCCCCCGTGTCCCAGCCTCATCTGCTTACCTTCATGCAACTTCAGCCTGCCCACACCACTCACCCTCATCCTGCCCAACCTGCCATCCACCATCTGCTTCAGCCAGCCCTCTTCTCTCTACCTACCTCTGTGTCAGTGTCGTGTGCTGTGGTCCACCTGCGCTACTTCACGACAGTTTAACACTTTACACTTGAATGCAACACGATATATCATGTCTAAACATACCTACATACCTGAATCTCACCTGTCATACCACACACTATCTTTAACTTGTATCCAAAGCTACTATTATCTTCATAGAGTACACACACACACACACACACACACACACACACACACACACACACATACACACACATACACACACACAAACTCATCTCTAAAATGTGAATGAATGAGCACAGACTAATTAATGATAAACGAATGTCACAGAAAACAATAACAGTTCATTAGGGCTGCAAATTATAATTATTTTCATCACTGATTACTCTGTAGACTATTTTCTTGATCAGTAGTTTGTTTAAAAAATAGTGAAAAATGTCCATCACAATTACCCAGAGCCCAAGGCAACAAATTAAAAGCTCATATTTTGTCAGAACGATAGTCCATAACTATAAAAAATATTCAGTTTATTGTCAGAAGATGAACACCACCAGAAAATCTTCACGTGGAACCAAAATAGAGGCTAAAGCCATTGAATTGTGGGCATTTTACCACATAATATATATATATATATATATATATATATATATATATATATATATATATATATATTATGTGGGTGAGCACACACACACACACACAAAACACTTACACTCACTTCACATTCATTCAGTATAACTGAGTCTACTCCTGCTGTGTGTTTTACGATGCAATATGCTGAAAATAAGTAAATTACTTTCGACTTTTTAGAGCCAAACAGCTTTATATCAGGTGCCTGATGCAAGGCGCGCGCCCTCTCACGCACGGGTGCACGCACACGCACAGCATCCGTCACTGTCTTGTTTTAATTAAAGCTCATTAAACGCCACAAGACATTAATATGTCAATAAAATGCATGTCCAGACAGAAGGGGAGGAAACAAGAGAGATATAGTCTGAAATCTGCAGATTAAGATGTTTAATCATCTCTTATTAATAGTGTTTTAATTCTTAGAATAACTTTCCTACAAAAGAGAGTTTTCTCTGTGGCAAAAATATCAATTTCTATTTTTTTTTCTTTGCCACATATGAAGGTAAAGTAGATCACTCACAGTTGGAGCCAAACACAGAGTGAGGAAAACCCCTCTGATGTGAAGACAGGACATGGTGTCTGTTCCTCTGTTCATTCCAACGTGGCGCTTTCCTCACTGAGACCGGTGCACACTCCTGCAGGACGAGATGCTGCTGAGACCCTCACTCTCCCCTAGCTGTAAATACAACACATGTCAAGCATGCAATGATAAAAATGTGGAGATTCCTGTGTGTATTTTCAGAATAAAAACCTCACTCACAAGCTGTCGGTAAGAAATGGCTCTGAGCAGTGTTTTAAACACAGATTTCTAATGCTTTACTGAGAGCTGCCTACAACACCATGAGGAAGATGAAAGTTTAATTTATCATGTGTTGCAGGAATGTGAAGAGATGCGTTTTTCTTTTATTTTGAAGACAAAAGGCAGCTCCCAGTTTGGCCAGCAAGCTTTACAGATGTGGCTGAGCGGGTGTTCGGGATGCTCAGAATTCATCCTTCTGCTCTCCGGAGCCTGAATGTGTCGCCACACACACACACACACACACACACACACACACACACACACACACACACACACACACACAAACACACACACACACACACACACACACACACACACACACACACAATTTGTGATATGGAAATATGGATTTACACTTAAGACTCGAATTGAAATACTGAGCATAAGAGTCTCAGATCAGGCTTTGATGGTTTGTTTGCTTTGTTTTTCTTAATATTTCCACTTTTTTTAATCCTTGACTCATTTATTCTTTTCAGATTGCTCATTTTATTAATTTTGTGTAGTTGAGATTTTTTTTTAAAGGTCCAGTGTGTAGGATTTACACTCATTTTTCACTCATTGCTGCCTGCTATCGTCACCACGACACCCCGAGACAGCTGCTTCCCTCCATACACACCATGAAGCACGTGTCACACCCTCACAGGTTACCCACAAGGCCACCAGCCCTTGAAAGGGAAAAAGGGTGAGCCAGTAACAAGAGCCACAAAATTAATAAGAGCCAAATTAGCAGTGTTAAATTGGAAGTAGCGGAACTCTCTATGCACCTGCACTATGCAGGAGCAGTGCTGATCATCCAGATAATTATATATGCATAAATGTATCATTTTTTGGCTTCATGGGCCACTGATCAGCCTTCATAGGGATGAATGGGGCCCTGCCTACAACACTATGTCCCGTTCTCTTCATACATCCATGAACCTCTTCCACTGAGTCCACCATGTTGTTCTACAGTAGCCCAGAACAGACAAACCACACATTGGCCACCGTAGTTCTCCTACATGCAACCTGCAATCTCACCTCTGGATGCAACTGAATCTAGCGCAGTGGACCTTTAAATAAAAGCTTATTCAAAAGCAGATAGGGCAGTTCATTTCTGTGACACAAGGAAATCTATAAAACATCAGTATAAGGTGAAAAATGTTCATCATAGTCCCCATGCTGATGTCTTAAAACACCAGAAGTTATTCAAAAATAGCAAATTGTCACATCTGAGCAACTGGAACGAGAAAAGATGAATTTTAAGTCAGTCAACTAAGTGATAAATCAGCGAATCATTTAAGATCTGAAAACACAACAGGTGTGAGACAAGAACAATGAGTACAATAAAAAAAGAAATTCACTGAGTGTTATCTGACAGGCTGTTTTAACACCTGATTTTGAAAATGTTAGTTACAACACTGTTTTCAAAACTTCATGGGTTGTGGTCTGTACTGATGGAGGGATCTACATCCTGTCTGACATAAATCATGTGGCAGTTGTTGTTAGACAGGAAACAAACTTGTTTGTGTTGGCGTCTTTGTTCACATCAGCTTTCTGAATGAGCGAGGCAGCACGCAGAG